>NC_056733.1:202620124-202752624 GCF_019279795.1 Protopterus annectens
ACCACTCTCTCTGTGCTACTGAGTAAAGGAAATCTTATGAAGCACGGGAAACAATGATTCGTAGCCACTCTGTGCACATGAGTAAAGGAAATCTTATGAAGCTTGGGAAACAGTGATTCGTAGCCACTCTGTGCACATGAGTAAAGGAAATCTTATGAAGCTTGGGAAACAGTGATTCATGGCCACTCTGTGCCACTGAGTAAAGGAAATCTTATGAAACTTGGGAAACAGTGATTCATGGCCACTCTGTGCCACTGAATAAAGGAAATCTTATGAAGCATGGGAAACAGTGATTCGTAGCCACTCTGTGCACATGAGTAAAGGAAATCTTATGAAGCTTGGGAAACAGTGATTCATGGCCACTCTGTGCCACTGAGTAAAGGAAATCTTATGAAGCTTGGGAAACAGTGATTCATGGCCACTCTGTGCCACTGAGTAAAGGAAATCTTATGAAGCATGGGAAACAGTGATTCATAGCCACTCTGTGCACATGAGTAAAGGAAATCTTATGAAGCTTGGGAAACAGTGATTCGTAGCCACTCTGTGCCACTGAGTAAAGGAAATCTTATGAAGCTTGGGAAACAGTGATTCATGGCCACTCTGTGCCACTGAGTAAAGGAAATCTTACAAAGTCTGGGAAACAGTGATTTGTGGCCACTCTGTGCCACTGAGTAAAGGAAACTTTATGAAGCACAGGAAACAGCAGAAGAGGCATATCATGTATATAGGTTTACCATCTTTTTAGATTTCCAAAGTGAGACTATTTTTGATGAAAAAGTATAATTTTTCAGAACTAACCCTGCCCATGCACTGAGCAAAAGACTGGAGTTCACCTTTTTGCAAAAATAAAAGTTCATATTTATAGAATTTGATTTGTTTCTGCTACTTTGTATCACATTAAGGTGTTTCAGATAGAAAATAATTGTTTTACTTAAGTATTATAGAAAAGTTAGGAAGTATTTTTGTCCTAAAATCTCAGGACATTTACCATTTTTTTCATGTCTGTTCACAGGACACAACTGCCTGAATAGGGTCTGTTCTGTGTAAAGAGGGACAAGTTGTAACCATATGTGTACAAAAACAGAAGCTATATTTGTACAAAGAAAACAGATTAGTTTGCTTGATGCATGAACTCTGTGATTGACTATATACACCAAATTACTGAGGAAACCCAGGGCCAGTGACAGATCAGATAGTAATGACTTGATTACATGTTGGGGTACTGGAATGCTTGAATAGATTAAGAATTACAGTGTTAGTATAACGGTATGGTAACAGTTGTGGTAACAGTAACATAAGCTAACAGTACACTGTAAAGGCACAGTGAGAGTGGAATGATAGGGAATATGAAGTAGCAATGAGTCACATCTCTCATGTGACAAAAATGGGAGATGATTAAATGCTTTATGAGTGGCTTGTATAAACGTGAGTAGAGTTATTGGCAGGCCCTTTAATAAGATGGCAGACAGCAGACTGTCTGATGGTAGTACTGTCTAGGAAGCAGAGGCAGCAGATGATACTACAGCATGAGATTACCATGGCAATTGTATTTAATTTTCATTTGTTGACGAAGGTAGAACACTGGTCTCACTATTTCCCACTTCAGTCCTGGAGAATACAACAGACAGAAGATAATAAAGCTGATATTTTCAAATCAATATATGCACAGTACTGAATATTTAAGAATGCTTTTCAAACAAGCAATCGGCACTCCAACTGAAATAAAAATATATAAAACTACAAATAAAGAAAACAATTGTCAATATTTAAAATGTAAGAAAAGCTAAACAAATGGCTCAGCACAAGTTGGTGTATGGAAGAGGGCACTTAGAAGATAAGGAAAAGTTACAATAGTGTGAAAGGAAGGTGGAAAAGATAAGAAAGGAGGTCAAAGGTTGACTTCATAGTCAGAATAAAAATATAGTATAAAGAAAATTAGACAAATAATGAACACCATACAGAGCTGAAAAATATTTTCACTCAGTTCTGAAACAAACAACCTTAAGAATTTGTTCGCCTTACTACACTGGTGCTGTAACAGTCTATGTACTTCGGAGAAATTACAATAGCAAAGGCTTCTATACTGTATGCATTTCCTACACAACTACAGTACTGTTGGCCTGAGAGGTTTACAAGAGAACAACTCCGAGGTCCCCTAAAATCAGTTTTGTAGTTCAAATGGCCAGAACTGTATTAACAGTCATTTTACCTTTGCTAATACCCTTCTTTGTATTTGTCATTTCTATAAGGAGTCAAGATATGAGACTATGGTTAATCTAAACCTATTACTGACATTATTCTGATATTTATGATTTTGAGATTCCACACAGTCATTGTGTCTATACCATCACCTACTGTGTCCCTGCTGGGAGTAACTGGGATTTTATTCACTAGGAACCCCCACTCTCTGTCTCTACACACACACACACACACACACACACACACACACACACACACACACACACACACACACACACACACACTCATGCACACACAAAATTCTTGCTGGCTGATAATGGGACTGTAGCAACTGTGAGGCCCCCATAACTTGCACACAATGACACTGGTGGCAGAAATAGACACTGCAATAACTGTGTGCCCTTCTACAGTGAGAACACATATCATTAGCTACAGTGATCTCAGGTGGGAATATCTGGGACTTCAACAACTGTAAGTTCACCCTACAAGCAATGCTTATACAACATTTCCTCAAGTGACCCCCAGATGGGAGAGGTATATAATTCGGTAACTGCAGTCTAGCCTACAATTAGTGTTCCTGCACTGTTTCTTTCAGTAATGCTATTAGAAGGGGTGACTACTGATGAAATTGAGTTTCTTCATGGTCAGTGCTGCTATACCATTACCTGTAGTGACTCCTTACTGTGAGAAACTCAGACTGCAATCCCTGTATGTTCTCTCATAGTCAGCCCTCTTACACCGTTTCCTACAGTGAACCCTGCTGGGTGTTTTGAACTGCAGTAGCTATGAACTCTCTGATAGTTACTGCATCTGCACCATTATCTGCAGTGACCCCTGCTGAAAGAGTCTGGTTTGAGCTGGTCCCCAGGAAATCCTCGTGCTCCACGAATAACAGTGATCCCTGCTGAGAGAGGCTGGTTGGAGCTGCCCCCCCCAAGGCAGTGCTCCTGCACCATGAACCACAATGATCCCTGCTGAGAGATGCTGGGTGTTGTAACTGTGAACTGCATCTAAAGACAGCATTCTTTGACCACTATCTACAGTGATACCTACTCAGAGAGGCTGGGATTGCAGTAGATATGAGTGGCTGCACCATTACCTCCAGTAACCCCTGCTGGAAGGAGTTGGGACTACAGCATCTATAAATTGCTCTACAGTCAGTGCTCCTACACATTTACTAACGGTGACCCCTGCTGTTAGGGAATGGGACTGCAGTAACTCCAAGCTTCTTTACAGTCAGGGCTATGACACCATTGCTTATAATAACCTCTGCTATGAGACTACAAAAGCTGTTAGTCCCCCACACTCATTCATCACAATTAACTAGAATGATCCCAGTTGGAGGTTGCTAAGGATGCAGTCAGCGTGTGCTCTTTCTATAGCCAGTGCTCCCACACCATTAGAATCCTACAGTGTGACATCGGTACTAGAGATATCAGTGAGTTGTTTCACTATCAGTACTTTTGTACTATTATTTGCAGAGACCTACTGAAAGAGGTTGTGACTATAGTAGCTGTGAGCTTCTCCATAGTCAGTATTCCTACAACATGCCTATGCCATAGAATGGACTGATACGTGGGTAACAACACATCTTGACTTGTGTTTTTTATATTTTCTTGGTTGATTGCAGTGTGCATTTTACTGCAGTATGTTAAAGTCCATGTCTCGGCTTAGGAGAGAAAACAAGCTGTGTTTCTTCATGATCATATGAATCAGAAGAGGTTAGATGCCTGTGAATATTTTGAGGAGCTGGAAAATAATATTTTTATTTAAAGGGGAAAGAAAACATTTCATGTTTTTGTGAAGAAGCTTACTCAGAGTCTGACATGCAATAGACTTGTGTGAGAAAACACATTTTTTGATTTGTATTCACCTTATTGTTTTCTTGCTTGATTGTAGTCAATATTTTATTGTTTATACATTTTAATTGAAGTGGGTTATTTAAAGTCCTTCTCCCTTGCATACTAAAAGTTATAGTTAGGAGAAAAACAAAGCACGTGTCTCTTGATGAGTCATAAATGAGTTTAGTGTATCTCTTGCTGAGTCATAGATGAGTTTAATTACCTGTGAATTGTAAGAAGAGCTAGAGACCAATGTTTTTAATTAAGGAGAAAAAGAACATGTTAATGCTTACGTGAGAAAGCTCACTTGAATTACCTCTGCCATAGAACAGACTAATGTGTTAGAAATGTCTTCTGACCCTTTCACCCCGTTCCTCTTCTTATGCCCGTAAACTCAGTGGCTCTCTAGTCTTGCCCGTTATGTTACTTCGACCACAAAATCCATTCCCACTCCTCCCTATTTCATTGACTGTTATTAGTAAACACAAAACTGCCATTTTTTGAACATACAGTCCTTAAAATAATTAAATTTGTTTATCTTCCCACTGTGTGTCATGGATTCAGAATACTGACCATCCACACATAACTACATGTGTAGTCAACTATCGTCAGTGGCAATCTCACTCTAAATTCATCCCCTTTCCTGTTGTGACTAAGGTGGCTATGCATTACATGTCTGCAGCCATTTCTGCTTTGCACTGATTTTGGACCTATGCAATGTTTGCATTATATTAACTGTTATTTTTGGTATAAAATTACTTCAAAAAACACTGTTGGCATGCAGTCACAGCCTGTTTCAGATTTTTCCTTTGCCTATTAGCAGTAGATTTCTGAGTCAGTGCAGCAATTGCCTGCTGTTTACAGATAGCCCACTTCTTCTGTCACATACTTATTCCGGGTCTGCTGTAGTTCATTGACAAATCATATTGTCAGAACCCATATGGTTCACATTTTAGTTCCTCAAATCATTCTGATTGGGACTGTGGTACAGTGGGGATGGGGCAATTTGCCCTTTCCCCAATGTAGTGAGATCTTGGTCAGTATAAATAATTAGCAGGGGGTGGAGTGCTGGAGGGGTTAACCCCTTGCAAAAACATTGTCTGTGCTGTTTGCAGGTGTTGTTTGGCTTTATGCAGTTTATTGTTGAACTAAATTTTCGACCACATGGTCAGAACCATATGGGTTGCAACAATCTGGTTCTTCAATAAGCTGATATAGATCCTTTTTCCACCTCCTAAACATGTACTTATTTATCTGAGTTTGAGGCTAGTCTCTTCATCCCACTCATGGTCAGTACAAATCACCACAACAACACTACTTTAACACAGTCCTACATCACTCATACATATGTTCAGGCAGTAAATAAATCCTTGCCTAAGCCTGCTAGCCATCCTCCTAGCTTACATCAGCCATATAGCTCCAATACTGACATTCCTCCCCTTCTTACACCCATGCCTACAGTTACTGGAAGTCACCTGTCCTACAAGCCTGCACTCTTAAAGTTCCATAAAGCTACAGCTTTCCAAAGCTGTCTGAGTTATTAGTAACTCCACTGTAAGTCCTACAGCCCCTGCACTCACCAGGTTGCACTGAGTAGAGTTATAGCTGCCTCTTTGGTGTTAGGATAAGTAATACCACTAGGATTCTTTGATCCCTGTAGTAACATAGATACAGTTGTGGCCATGTAGTTGCCCATGTGTAAGTGAAAAATCTTACATGTTTCACCCTGGGGAGGGGATGAAATGAGACATGGTTGAACTCTTTTTCTCATGTCTTTGAAGAAGGCAAAACCATGGCATTTTGCAGCATTCTACCATCATCAAGAATGATGCCTAAAATCAAGGATAAACTAATTGGATTCAATAATTTATTAGTAAATTGGTGCCACTATAAGGAGATCCACTGTGAATCTGCAGTATGAGATATAATGGTCAACAGACCCCCACGTCTGCTTTGATAAGGATGATCTGCACCTTTCATGCCTCGGTTTTTGCATACTGGCTAAAACTTCTGCTACACTCATAGTGTCTTTTTTAGGCAGGTTTCACATGATGGATGTGTGGCAAATACCAGTCCAGATTTATTTATTTGTTTATTTGCAGTTGGTTTACCAGGATAGTCCATTGGGCCTAGAAGAACCCATTTTCAATGGAGTCCTGGGGAGAAAAGCTCCAAAAACAAAATAATAATTACAAACAAAAATTACAATCAAAGCTTTTGTTATAGTAAGTACAAAAGTACTAGTAAAAACATTGCATTTAAACATACAATTTCTAAAGCAAAAGTGACAATCAATGTTTTGGTTATACTAATTACAGATAAAATATTTCATTTAACAGATACAATTTCTGAGATAAAAAGTGTCAGCATTCTAAATCTAGAGCAGTTGTTTACACATGGATTGGTCCCTGCTAAAACCATGTATGGAATTGGAGAAGACCGAGATGAAGAGAGGAGAAGAGATTAAGAGGGGTGGGAGCAGGAGCATTCCCACTGAGTTATAAGGTGTAAGTGGAGTGAGTTTTTAAAGGAAGAGAGGTTTGCGGTGGTACGGATGGATGGAGGTAAGGAGTTCCATTGACATGCAAAGGCAAAGGATAGGAGATTTATGCCTGAGGGACGGGTAGGTTTATGCAGTTCTATTAGGTTTTGATTGTTAGTCTTTCAGGGAGGTGCATTTTGAAGGTTGAGGATAGGGAGGGACAGAGGGAGGGGGTGAAAATGAGTTTGTGGGCATGAATGAGTTAAATATAGGAGAGATAATTGGGCAGCTCTAACCAATTCAATTTATGAAGGGCTACACAGTGATGGGTAAAAGACTTTTGGCTTGTGGTAAACTTTGCAATTGTGTAATAGCAAGAGGAGAGTTTTGTTTTAAGAGAGGATTGTAGGTTTGTTAGAAGTGCAGCACCAGAAGAGAAAGGATGAGATATGTGGTAGTGAGAATAAACTTAGTAGAAGGAGTAAGGTTGCAATTGTGGTGGTAAAGCATGCCAAGTTTCTGGTGGGGTTTTTTTATATTTATTTGTAGGTGAGAGTTGAATTTGAGCTGGTCATCAATGTGGACACCTAGTAATTTAGCCTCAGATACTAATTCGAGAGATTTATTGTTTTGAATTTTTGATGGAGAATGAATTTTTGTCAATAATGTTTGTTTTTGTAGGGGTAAATAACATTAGTTTGTTTTTTGAGGCATTGAATGCTAGGTGATTGTCTAACATCCATTATTCAGTGGTAGAGAAAGCTTCTTGTGTGAGCTTTATGAGTGTGGGGATGGAGGTGGCAGAACAGATTATAGTTGAATCGTCGGCGTATTGGATACGTTTTGCATTAGGGATTGAGCGATGGAAATCATTTATGAATATATTGAAGAGGAGGGGACCCAGTATGGAACCCTGGGGGACTCCAGTGGGGGTTTCAAGGAAGGAGGAGGTGGCTTTTTTCCATTTAACTGCTTGCTGTCTATTTGAGAGATAACTATCGAACCAATTGAGGGTGGAAGGGATAGGTTTAAATTAGAGAGTTTAGCTAGGAGAAGGTTGTGAGATATTGTATCAAAGGCCTTAGAGAGGTCAAGTAGGAGGGTGGATATTGTGCAGCCAGAGTCACGGGCTTTGGTAATTTCTAAGAAGGAAAGAAGGGCAGTGGCAGTACTATGGCCAGGTCTAAATCCATGCTGTGTTGGAGTAAGTAAGTGATTGTCGGTAAGGTAGGGAAAGAGTTGTAGATGGATACATTTTTCAAGGAGTTTAGAGATGGGGAATAGGATGGCAATAGGGCGGAAGTTCGTAATATGCTTATTGTTACCCCCTTTATGCAGGGGTATGATGAAGGCCTTTTTCCATAGTTGTGGTACATGACTTTCTTGGATAGAATGGTTGATTAATATACTGATGGGTAAGACAATGGTTTCAGTGGCTATAGTTAGAAAGTGTGAGAGTATGTTATCGGGGGCATTGGAGCATGGTTTTAGTTTTTGGAGAAGTTTTGTTATGGAAGATATGGATATGGGTTTTATGGAGAAAGGAGGGGGTTGGGAGATGAAGGTATTAGACAGTAATGGTGAAAGTGAGGCCAGGAGAGGGGATGTGGAGGTAAGGGGTGTAGTGTTGGTAGAGAAGGAGGATGTTAGTTTGGAAACTGAGTCGATAAAAAAGAGTTAAATTGGGTGGCCAGATCTATGTCTAGAGCATCAGGATCTGGACAAGGGTTTTCTTTTTTGCCAGGATTAAGGAGAGTGGAGATACCATTCCAGAATTTTTGTGGATTTGTTTTATGGCTGTTTTGTAGTGAGACAAAATACGTTTTTCAGTCTGTCGTAACAAGCTTTTGACTTTATTGCAAAGTGATTTGTACTCCTAGAGTGGAGGGAGTCTTATTTTTCTGGTGGCGTAACCAGGATTTATCTCTAAGGCGCATGGCAGCTAGTATATTTTTGGTTAGCCAAGGGACTGTTTTGCTTTTTATTCTTTTAGGTTCATAGGTTCATAGGTTGGTACTAGGCTATCGGCCCTAGGGTCTATACAAGCCTAGCCATAACAATTCCCTGGCTATTTCTACCCACACTATTTACTTCCCTGGACCCCTGTCTAGCAGGGAGACTGACATGATTCCCGAGGTGAATTTCCTTTCTCCCATCCAATCATCAAGGTTCCTTTTGAAGAGGGTCAAGGAGGTGCTCTGCTTGACATGTATGGGCAGTCTATTCCAGAGTCTGGGGAGTCTCTGGGTCAGGAACCTATCCCTCCAGCATGTTTTGTTTATTGTGATGACAAGGTTTAGATCCCTGGAGCATGTGGCTCTGAGGGATTGGGATTTATTTAAGTGTAGCATGTCCAACAGCTCTGGGTTTGACATGGCCTTGTATGTTAAGCAGAGATCACCTCTGAGTAGACGATATGCGACAGAGTATAGCTAGAGTTTCTTAAGGTGGTCAGCATAGGGCATCTGCTTTAGGCCTGTGATTCTTTTAGTGAGGTATTTCTGCAGCCTTTCCAGTTGTTGCAGATATCTTGAGAGGTACATACCAAATGGGGCGTTGTATTCTATAATGGGTCTAATGAGGGATGAGTACAGTGGGACAATGACCTCCTTTTTTCTGAATGAAAATCCCTTAGTGATGAGGTGTACCACATAGAAGGATTTCCTGACTGTTGTGGCAATGTGGTTATTGAAGGTGAGACCACTGTCTACCTGTGTCCCTAAGTCTCTTATCACACTTTCGGTGTTTAGTGTACTGCCACCTATGTGGTAATTCATGGGTAAATGTTTTTTTCTCAAAGGGGATAACTATACATTTCATGGCATTGGCATTGAGCTTGAGCCCTTGGCTCTGGCACCAAGCATCTGTTTCTGTAAGGCCCTTTTGTAGAGTATCCACATCATTTGGGGATTCAATAATGGCTCCCAGTTTGCAGTCATCTGCAAACTTTGTTAGCCAGAGTCTCTTATTGTTGGCCTGTACTTCAGAGAAGTAGATGCCAAACAAGAGCGGTCCCAGGACTGAACCCTGAGGTACTCCATTTGTCTGGAGCTGGATTTGGAGTCAGCTACTTTTACAGTGTGGGTTCTGTCAGTAAGCCAGTTGGCAACCCATCGAGTGACATAGGGATTAATGCCCAGCTTAGTAAGTTTATTTATGATTCCAGAGTGGGGGATGGTGTCAAAGGCCTTGGCAAGGTCCAGATAGGCTGTGTGGACTGCCTTACCCTCATCCACGGCTCTGGAGATTGATTAGAAGAAGTCAATCAGGTTCAGGAGACAAGATCGGCCCTTCACGAACCCAAACTGGGTGGGGTCCAGTGGTTGAAGGTTGCCAATATTTTTGTTTATAAGTTCCATGATAATACGTTCCATGGCCTTGCAGATCAGGCTTGTCAGACTGATGGGGCAGTAGTTCCCAGGATCCAAGGTGGATCCCCCCTTGTGGAGTGGGATAACTGTAGCTGTGCACCACTCAGTGGGCACAAAGCCTGAGGTGAGGGTATGATTAAACATGACACGTAGGTGAGGTGCCAGTTCATTTTGTAGTTCATGTAGTACACAGCCTGGGATGTCATCTGGTCGCATGGATGCTGTATTCTTAGCTGTGTGTTTTTTACCTGTGTGGCCATTATTACCAGAATTTGGCAATCTTCCAGTATTGAGATGAGCCATTTAAGGGGTGAGAGAGGGGTGAAGTTGGCACTGAATCGATCTGCCAGTATATTGGCAATATCCTTGGGATCAGTATATTTAATGCCATTCTGTTGTAGCTCAGAGCAGATCTGAGCATTGCCATTTAGATTCTTGACATAGTTATAGAATGCCTTGTAGTTGTCTTTAGAATCTTTGGCAATTTTATTTTCGTAACTAGCTTTGGAGGATTTTATGAGGGATCTCAGCTTTTTACTGAGGCTGGTAAGGGAATTTTTTGCATCGTGGGATTTTCCTCTTTTCTGCAACAGTTTCTTCCTTTTGTTGTAAAGTTTGTTTATGACAGGGGACCACCAGATTGGCTTCCTTTTTTTGGAGGAGAGCATCTTGGTTCAATTTGGGATGGCACGATTCATGCATGAGTGGATGTGCTCATACAATGCCTTAGTGTAGGACTTAGCAGTCGAACTTTCAGTTCCTGTCTACATGGGTGTCATGAAGTTTGTCACTTCTGACTTCAGTAGCATGAAATTGGCTTTGGAGAAGTTTTTTATGGAGGTTTCCTTACTGGGGAGTGAGGGTGGGATGTGGATGTTTAGGGTGATTAGCTTATGGTCTAACCTGACCAATGAGGGGGTGACCATAGGTGTGGAGCATCGATTTCCCATGTTGGTGATTACCAGGCCTAGGATATTGGAGCCCCTGGTGGGACTATGGATTAGTTGATCCAGGGCATTGGAATTTATGAATTCCAAGAACGGTTGGGCAATTTGGAGCATTTCTTCCCGGGCCTCCACTGAAAACAGGCTCTGTGGAACCTAGTCGGACTTTCCCGGTCAACAAATGATAAATAAATAAATAAAAGGTGTTGGTACACGAGTAGTTTTCCCAGTTAATGGCAGGATAGTTGAAATCACCCAGTATTAGGGTGTTTGGTTGTATCTTAATATTTTCCAGTATGTTTAGAAAGGTGTAGTGAGAATCTTGGGGCATGGTGAGGGATCTGTAGCAAGCTACAATTTGGATTGCAGTCTTACCTAGTGTTAGTTGCACCTGTAGAATTTCAGACGCATTGTGTTGGGTAACTAGCCTGGTGGTGTGAATATCCTTGGTGAATATGGACACTCCTCCACCTTTAGTGTTTCGATCATGGTTTGGTGGCCAAAAAGTGTGGTAAGAGTTGTAGCCTGGTATTGCAGGAGTGCTTTCTGGAGCCTTGAACCAGGTCTCAGTTACTGCACAGATATCGATGTTCTCCATTTTTAGGAGTGCCTCGAGAGTGTGCATTTTGAGGTTTAGATTTCTAGCATTGAGTAGCATTAACTTCAGATTTTGCATGCTTGTACCTGTTAAGGTGGTGGTTTTGTCCTTTGAACTTTGCCTAAAAAAGGCACTATAGGGGTGGCAAGAACCTTAGCCAGTAACCTGAATCCCAGGGGTGACAGGTGCAGACCATCTCTGGCAAAGCATTGTGGTCTGTCGATCATGTCGTCCCAGGCAGACAGATACTGGATCTCCTTTGAATGACACCAGAAGCTTAGCCAATTGTTGAAGTCAATCATTTTGTCCTTATATTGTGGTATCATTCTGGGCGAAGGTAGGATGCTACTCAGGGGCTTACCTGCCTGGGCCACATGATCCAAGAGCTCTTCCATGTCTCTTTTCATGTAGTCCAGGGAGGTATGTCTCAAGTCATTCACTCCAACATGGACAATGGCAGAGTCATATTTGTACTTGTTGTGGAGTGACTTGAGTGCATGCGTTATGTGGTGGATCCTGGCACCTGTCAGAGAGCTGACTGTAATTTTCTCCTTATTCAGCCTGGTGAGTGGGACATCAGTGTGCCTGACTATAGAGTCACCTATGACTAAAGTGTTAGGTACGTTGTCTTGACTTTGGGGCTGTTGCTGGGTGGCACACTGGTGTTGTGAGCTATGTGACACTTTGGTTGTGATTGGTGTTTGTTTGCATTTCAGCTTCGGAGGTCCTTGTTGCTTGGGCAGATTACAGTTAAGGGCCTCCGCATATGTGGATTTAGTGTTGCTATCAGTGGGTGTTGGTGGTGTGAGTTTAGAAGGGCTATGTGTTGCTTGAGGTGTAGTGCGGGTGTTAACTTCTCCTCTTGACTGTCTAGCACAATCTTGGGTGGAGAGAGCTTTGCTTCCAGTTTGGCTATGTAAGTGCATCTCTCACAGGTTGTAGTGTTGGGTGGTAGAAGGAGAGGATTGTCTATGTACATTAGGCAATTGCTGCATTGCCCCAGTATGCCCAGATTCACCAGGTGGACAGGAGAAATCACCGGAAGCTGATCCTTGGACATGCCTGGTTTGGTGCTTTTTTGAAAAGTACAGGAGCTGTTTTCCCTTCCCTTAGCAAGGTACTTTGCAATTATACGCTGTTTAGTGCCTATGATTAATTTCTCCTTAATTAATTAAAAATGATTTCTCCTTATTAATAAGGAGAGTTGAGTGCTTGAAAACCCAGGGCTTTTGGATTTTACGGGGGCATAGCTGTCTAAGAGGTTTAGGAAAGTTGAGTTGAAGTAGATAACAGCATTTTCTAGGGCTAGAGTTCTTAGAGGGCTCCAGTTTATTGATTTTAGGGAGTTAGAAAAGGTAGTGGGATTGAATTTTTTAGGTAGCGAGTGGAGATATAGTTATGAGATAACTGTAGGGGAGAAGTAAGGCACCGAGTAAAACTGGGGAGGTGATCACTGAGGGAGTCAAGAAGTATGGCACTGTCAGAGAAATAATGAGGGTGAGAGATTAAGATCCAGTCTAGGATACCTACCACCACTGGAGTAATCTTTAGAGGGTCTGGTTATAGAGTTGATAAGTTGTGAGAAATTATAAAGGTTGATATTTAAGGAGTTTAGAGGGACTGAATAGAGGACCAGTTAATGTTCATGTCACCCAGTATTATAGTTTCATTGGTAATATTAGTGGAAAGCCAAGATAGGCTATCTTCGAGTACTGAGATATTGTCTCCTGGCGGAATGTATACTGAGGCTATGCATATGTGCTTGTGTCTATTTTCTTGAAGTAGGGCCAGAATTAATTCAGTGTTGGTGAACTGGGGATAGGTTCAGTGTAGGGGGTAACTGATAAGGAGGATGAATAAAGCAGAGCTACTCCTCCACCCTTTTTGTGGGTTCTGTCTTTTCTGATAATGGAATAGTTGGGTGTACTATTTCTGAGCCTTTTATATGAGGTTTTAACCAAGTTTCAGAAATAGACAAGATATCTGGTTTATTGTGGTGAAGCCAGGCATGGAGGTTGGGAAATTTGTTAGCTATGCTTTAGGCATTTAATGAGGTGAATAGGGTGGATTTGGAAGTAGAGGAGTGGGCATGGGGGCCAGGGTTTGGGTGTATATCACTGGATAGAAGGATAGTGATTAGGTGTTAAAAAATGCTGGAGAGGTACTTGAATTGCTTAGTATTGGAGTTGAGTGCTATTAGACAATATTAAAGCTGAATGCCATAAGCCTAAACAACAAAATCTCTGAATTTGAGGCCTTCCTTACTCAAAAAGACATCATCATTTGTGTAATTACAAAAACTTGTTTCACTGTAGTAATAGCACTCCTGCTGTTTCAGGGAAAAGTGTCTACCATGAATTCATATCTACTAGCAACTTTGGAGGAGTATTTGTATTTTCTATAACCCTATTATCCCCCACAATATTCCACATGGCACAACTCTGGAACTGGTTAAAGTCCTAGATATATTCAATAAAGTTAATTACCATATGATAGCCAGTCACAGCATCCACTGTTTGACCCCTTATACCTTAACTATTGTGAAAAGTTAACCATTTAAACAAACATTTTTCTTATGTGTAACTTCATGTCTCCTCACATAAACTAGCAGACATATACTACCAACAACAAATGTAGCCAAAGACTGAAGGACTTCATAAATGTCAATATACTTAAATACACTGTCCCCCTGCCCACCAGGGGAGTTAATCTTCAAAATCTTGTCCTCACAACTGTTTCTCCCAGTTGTATTACACCATTTATTATGCCAACCTCATCAAATATTACCATTTTGTAATGACCTTTTCCCTGAAAACCTGTTTCTTGGGCCCTAATAACTGCTCTGCACTCAGAGATTTTTCCCATTACTTACTGATCTTATCAATAATCCCGCATAGTAAAGCTCCCTGGCAAATGTTGTTCCTGGGGCTGCTGCTCTGTCCTCTGAATTCTACCCTTTCTTGGATATTGAGGAATCTGTACCCATCCAATGTAAGCATAACAGAAAGTTTAAAGATAAACCCATATAGTGGAATTGTGGCATCAACAAACTTTATAATGAAAGAAAAAAGTTCCTGGCTATCTATAAAGGATGCTCAATTCATCATTATAAAAGTATGTAACTAATTCAGAAGGCCACCATATGGCATTCTTTAGCTATATGAAGAAGCTTAGCAGTAACCAGCAATTCTGTTTTGAACTTATCTTTAATGGTAACTCCTTCTCTGACCCTAAGGTTACTGCTAGTATTCTTATGAACATGTTCTCTTTCAACTTTACTCCATATAACCTTCTTTCTTACCCCTCCCCACCTCCCCGCCTCCCCATCTCACCTCCTAATATCATTCTGAACAGAGTCCTTTTGCCACTTTCCAAAATTAAAAACACCAGTTTCATGTGTTCTGACGATATCACAAGATATTTTCTGAGAATTGCTAAGTCCCACTAAGCAAAACATTCCATCATCTCTTCCACCCGGGTCTATTAACTAGTTACATCCTCAAAGTGTTCAGAGTAGCTGTTGAGGTACCCTTGCATGAAGCAGTTCCTTTACTAACACTGGGAATTACAAGCCTATATGTCTCACTAGTATTTCTTTGAGAGTATTATTGAAGACAAAGATAAGGAACATTCAACCCATGTTGCCTAAATGGAATTTGTCAATGCCTTTGACAGTATTACTTATTATTTTATTTGTATTTTCTTTCCAGGGTGGAACATTGATCTCCATGGACCCTTTTGACACTCAGCCCAGGAGCTGTGTCTGGTTAAGTGATTTGCTCAGAGTCACACAGTTAGGCAATGGGGGTTGAGGGACTCAAACCTTGCACCTCTTCACCACAATAAACAGTACGCTAACAGCTCCTATCATACATGATAGGATCATTGACAAAATTAATGTTAGCCCATACATAGTTCAATGGATAGGTATCTGGAAGTCTGATGGAATCCATATTGTTAAGGTAAAGACTGTGTGCACTAGATAGAAAAACATCACCATCAGTGTCCCACAAGGCTGTTTCCTGGGCCCTCTACTTTTTGGTATATATATATATATATCTATATATATATATATATATATATATATATATATATATATATATATATATATATATATATTTCTCTGACAAGAAAGCTAATATCTCAAGACTATGGATAATCACTGTTAGAAAAATATGTATTATACAATTCCTCCTCTAAAACATGCACGCTGATTGGCCAGCCCAACCAGCGTGCCCGTTGTAAATCCCTCAATATACTAATGGAAAAAGGTCCGTCGCCCGGACTTTTCCGTTAGATAACATTCTCGCTATGTTAAAAGAGTTTAACATAGCGACACAGGTTTAAAAAAAGCAACGCAGATCTCTGTTGCTTTTTTTAAAGCTGTCTCGCTATGTTAAACTCCTTTAACATAGCAACACAAGTAAAAGCAACGGAGATCTTGCGATCTCCGTTGCTTTTAAACCTCTCGCTATGTTAAATGAGTTTAACATAGCGAGACAGTTTAAAATAAGCAACGGAGATCTCCATTGCTTATTTTAAAGCTGTCTCGCCATGTTAAACCCATTTAACATAGCGAGAGTAAAGCAACGGAGATCTTGCGTTCTCCGTTGCATTTGCCCACAGCTCTGATGTACTGCGTAGGCATGTGCAGTACATCAGAACTGCCGCGGAACACCAGACAGCTGCGGAAGGGCAGCAAAGAGGCATTATACAATGCCATTATTTAAGAAAAGTAATTATTTCTTTTCTTAAATAATATCATTGTATAATAATAACCACTTCTGGGTGTGGGTAATGCTGGATTTACCTACGGTTGTCTTTGTTTGGTCCTCGGGCTTACCGGGACCAAACCATGCCAACCGTGGGTAAATCCAGCATTACCCACACCCAGGCATGGGTTATTGCTATATTAATGTGTGTGCTTAATGCTAATTAGAAACTAAAAGAGTTAACATGTTTTTCATTCTATTTTATATACACTATTTTACATACAGCTTAGTTTTATATGAGACTAAAATATGCTTTTGAAACTGCAGTGTGCTTTCTGAAACTTGCAAGATGCCCTCTGACCTAGTAACTGCTAACACAGCAAAATTCATGTTTATGCCTTTTGGAAATGCACTTGAAAAACAGGTGATTATCTGGTAGGTCAGGAAGCAATAAATGAACAATGCTATATTCTATAATGTTATGATTTTGAACAATTAGCTCTGTTCGTGGTATGAGAATGTGCACAGCTGCAGAAGGAAGAGATAAAGACAGACAAAGAACTGTTGGAAGAAATGAACTGCAATCTATACTTGCTTTGTGCTCAAATTAGCCATAGTACCTTGAATGGTAACATTGCATATATCTAACCGGTGGTAGCCAAGGCCACGTTGTTTTTCTTAAGAAGTTTCTCATAAAAATTGATAGTACAAGCAGAAAAGCATGAAAACAACTGCTATGTAATGATGATGTTAAAACTTATGATCTGCTATGTCAGCTTGGTAGGCAATGTCTTATTAGAAAATGTATAAAAATGCTGGTATTTCCTGATTCTAGTTAGACAAACTCTGTTTTAGCACGTTTTTGTCTCCTTGCTGCAAGATTAAAGTGCCTTAACCTGAACCTACTGTGTATTGATCATTTCTAAAGTATATTTTTCCTTTGACAGATTGGTCCTTCGAGCCGGAAATTATCTCTCGCTCTAGCTCAGGTCAGATGGGCCCGGTGGCAGAAACCGTATGGGGAAGAAGCCACATCAGTTCTTCTGCTTTGAAAAGACCTCCGACTGAATTGTCGTTCAAAAGAGGCCAGCCAATGTTTCTGATCTGCGATTGGAGGACGAGTCAATGTTCCGGTGGGATCAAACATGGAGGCTCAGGTAAGGAGGAATTTACCTTTTTGCTGTTTTAGATCAGGGACTTGTTACAGTATTTTTGTTTTTGTCAGGGAGATTTGCAAGTGCAGATCAGGGACAAAAAATTACTGTCTTGTCATAGATCAGGGAAACGGAATAGGTAGGCAGTTATTCTAGATAAACTGTGAAGAAGTGTAAATCATGGTACCACGTGATAAAAAGGGTTACGTAACAATTTCTAACTTAGCTAAGACAACATGGGAAATCAGTGCACAAAAAGTTCCCGAGATCCGCCCTTAACCAAAGACGTGAAATATATGCAATTACAGCATGCCGACAATGTTAGGTACTATACAAAATGGGTTAATAAATACAAATTTGATGGAAATTTAGATAAACCTTCACTTATCAAACTTGTCAAACAACTTAAAACAGATGTGAAAGGTCAGCTAAAAAAGCAACGTCAATTAGGAGTCCCTCAGGCACACAGGTGGCTTGAGGAAGCAAACCGCAGGGAACAAAAAATTAAAAATTCAAAAGCAATGTTTTTAGATAAAGAAGACAATAACTTGGTAATAGCAACAGCCCCTCCGCCCCCTCCGCTTCCCTTACCAGAATATGAAGCGAGTGGACAAGTTGATCCACCTCCGCTATACCCAGCTGTTCCTGCAAAACCAAAACCATTTGTCAGAGATCCAATCGAGACTAGGTCTCGAACACGTAACTTGAGAGGTAATATTGAATTGTATGAAATAAATAAAAATTCACAAGCTATGAATGAAGAAGAGATATGTCCACTCATAGAAGTACCAAATCCACAGGCAGGACAGGCAGGACAGGACTCAACTCTTCTAGTATATAGACTATGGACACCGGAAGACATCCGGAAAGCCACAGAGGGAATTCCCCATCCGAAAGTTAATTTTAGAAAATTCTTAGAAGACTTACAGGGCATGAGGTTAAGTTATCATTTGAATGGAGAGGAAGTAGAGAAAGTAGCCAGACAAATCGTGGGTCCAGACTGGCACACGATCAGCGGCAACTGGAATCCCCATGACGCAGAACTTAGGCCACTCCCACATAGTAACGCAGAACTGGATAATAGAGTGAAAGGTCTGACAGACCGAATCTCTGAGAAATGGAAGCCTAGGGCTGACTGGACTTGCATAAATCAATGCATACAACAAGAAGGTGAAACTGTTGATAGATATTATGCCAGATTATTAGAGTGTTTTAATAACCATTGTGGAATGCAGGTACCTGAAGACCAAACACATGATTCCCCATATGAGCAGCAGCTAAAGAATTCATTTTTGAAAGGCAGCATTGCACCCATTAGCAGCTTTATTACAAAGCACATGGTAGATCATCGTACAAGTAGATTACAGTCATTACTTGAATATGCAAGACATGCCGAAAGGCATTTTAATAGCAAAAAGAAAAAGAAAACTCAAGTATTTGCAGTAGAAGATGGATCAGAAGTCTTTGTAGTACAAACCGGGAAGAAGGGTAAGAAAAATGCCCAGGGAAACAGACAATCTGATAAACGATCAGAGGATTTTGAAGAGAGAAAGAAAAGGGGTGAATGTTTTAAATGTGGGAAAAAGGGACATTTAGCAAGGGATTGCAGGCAAAATAAAAAGCTAACCACAGAAGACAAGGAGGGTGAGGACTGACTATATGATAGCCAAGAATCACTGGAAAGGAATAATCAAGAAAAGACAAATGCAAATATGATAGAAGGAGTAGAGGATGTGATAAAAGAAATAGAGGACGTGCATGAAATCACAGATAATGAAGAAAATGAAATTTTAGACTTGGCATTATTGAGCCTAGAGCACTACTTGGCAGACACAAAACCGGAAGTTACACTTTTGGTAGAGGGGAGGGAAGTTAAATTCCTGTGTGACTCGGGGGCTTCACGGACCCTGATACATCCTTCCAAACTACCAGAAAATTCAGAATCACTTGATTACATATTAGTGAAAGCAGCTAATGGACAGCTGTATCGGGAGCCACTCTCCCACAACATAGCAATAACTGACCCTGTTTCAGGGATGACCCAGAAAAGCAAAATTGTTGTTTCTGCAAAATGCCCAGTAAATCTTTTGGGCAGAGACCTAATGCAGATATTTGGCATAGCAGTAGTTCCAACTATGCAGGGTATGGAAGCACAGCGACAAATGGATACTTCTGTAGTGCGACCGGAGGGTGAAACATTTTATTGGTACAGCCAGGACTTGGTTATGACTGGTCCAGGGGCAGTAACCGAAGAACTGGTGAACGTAGCCATCAGTAAATCCCCCTCCCTTGACACTGATAAACAGCATTTGTTGCATTGCACTCTATATTACTGTAGCAAACCAGGACCTGATAAAGAATATGAGCAAGAACTATTTATAAACCATGCTAACAGATTAGTATTACAAAATCTGTACTGGGACACAGAAGGAAACAGTGTAGTAAGCTGTTCATTGCCCCACGAATTCCTAGCACTTTACAAATCTAATCGATTACCACATGTGAGTTTGACTAAAGATAGAAATGTGAAGTGGGCAGACCTAGGAGAAAAAGTCACAAGGTGGGAAAAGCAGACAGAGTTAGAACTTTCAGAACAGGGAGTACAAAAGCAGAAGTTGAATTGGATAACACAGACACACCCAGCTGTACACTTACAGGCAAGTGAGGACAGCTGAGTAGCACTGTTACTAGAAGAAGAAGAAAAAGCCTTACGAGGCATACCAGAGACTCTCTGGTCAACAGGAAAATCAGATGTAGGACTTATTCGTACAGCAGGACCAGTTACAATCACGCCAAAGTCAGCATTCAGACCACAAAAAAGACAGTATCCCTTGAGAAAGGATACAGAAGTAGAAATCAAACTTATAATAGCAGCCTTACTTAAGGAAGGAGTACTGGTAGAATCTCCCGATTCACCATGTAACACACCCTTATTTCCTGTCAGAAAAGCAAATGGAGAATGGCGTATGGTCCAAGACCTACAAGCTGTAAATGATGCAGTAATACCCAGAGCACCTACGGTGCCAGATCCACACACCTTATTGAATGATCTAAAACCTCAACAGAAGTATTTTTCTGTGGTAGATATTAGCAATGCGTTTTTCTCAATACCGATACACCCTGACAGTCAACATTGGTTTACATTTACATTTCAGGGGAAAAGGTATACATATACGTGACTACCACAGGGATATTGTGAGAGTCCAACAATATTCGCACAAGAAATGGCAAGTAACTTGGCAGGATTTATCCCACCGAAAGGCAGCCAAATTTTACTTTATGTAGACGACATTCTGCTGGCAGCACCCACCCAGCAAGAATGCAGAGAAGATACCATAGCGTTACTACAATTTTTAGCCATTAAGGACACAAAGTAAACAAAAACAAACTGCAACTTTGGAAAAAGCAGGTTAAATACCCAGGATATGTAATATCCAAAGAGGGCAGAATATTAGATGAAGACAGAAAAACAGCAATATTACAAGCACCTAAACCAACTACCAAGAAGGAAATGATGTCCTTCCTAGGTACTACTAATTTTTGTCGGAGTTGGATTCCAAACTATGCCTTGGAATCTGCTCCACTGACCAACTTGATATTTAAAAAGCCCATGGCAGCACAAGATTTATTACAGTGGACACCAGAAGCAGAATCAGCTTTCTGCAAATTGAAACAACTGATAGCATCTTCATTAGTTTTAGGATTACCGAACTATCATAACCGATTTTTTCAAACTGTAGATTGTAAGCAGGGTTATATGACATCAGTATTAACACAACAGCATGGGGACAAACAACGCCCCATAGCTTACTATTCATCACAGCTAGACCCAGTGGCGCGATCCCTGCCCCACTGTGTACAAGCAGTAGTCGCAGCTGCAATGGCAGTGCAGGCTTCAGCCTCAGTAGTGTTATTCCACCCTCTCACATTGAGAGTGCCTCATGCAGTCGCGATTATTTTACTGCAAGAAAAAGTAGCATACCTTTCTCCTGCTAGACATCTTTCCTGTATGACTATACTGTTGAGCCAACCTCATATGACAATTGAACGATGCACAACTTTGAATCCATCAACCTTGCCCCCAACCCCTGCAGATGGCAAACCACACTGCTGCCTGCAGGAGATTGAGCAAAAGACACTACCCAGAAAAGATCTCACGGATGTTCCCTTGGATGATGCCGAGGTGACATACTATGTGGACGGCTCATGTAGGAGGGGTCCTACAGGACAGAATCTAGTGGGGTATGCAGTAGTTTCTGATACTTAGATTTTAGAAGCAAAGTCTTTATTGCACAACTTATCTGCACAAGCAGCAGAATTGATTGCTTTAACAAGGGCATGTACCTTGGCAAAGGGTAAACGAGTGAATATTTTTACTGACAGCCAGTATGCTTTTTCTACTGTACATGTTTTTGCGCAGCAGTGGAAAAATAGAGGAATGATAACATCTACTGGTAAACCAATTAATCATGCGCAATTTATTTTAGATTTGTTAGACTCTATTCAGTTACCTCAGGAAGTAGCTATTTGCAAATGCGTAGCTCATGCCAAACAACAGGATAGGATTTCAAAAGGTAATGCAAGGGCTGATACAGCTGCAAAGCAAGCAGCTTCAGAAGTATTTCTTTTGAGTGAGGAATTACAACCATCTGAGATTTTAGACTTAGAAATGTGGAAAACAATGCAGACACTTACTACAAATGTAGAAAAACAAAAATGGATAAAACGAGGAGCAATTCTTGAGAAAGGGTTGTACATCTCCAAAGAGAGGAAACCGATTTTACCATCTAACTTGTTTAGATATGCAGCTTTGTTGAGCCATGGGCAGTGCCATGTCTCAACAGGGGGGATGGTACAGTTAGTGAATCGAGTGTTTACAACGTATGGATTTACAAACTACACAAAAAATTTTTGTGCAGCATGCCATGTTTGTAACAAGCATCATGCACAAGGGGCACTGAAACCTAAGCAAGGGAGTTTCCCTACACCACCGTATCCATTCCATACTATCTGTATGGATTTTATAGAGCTGAACAAATGCGAAAATAAGAAGTACTGCCTTGTCATTATAGATATGTTTTCCAAACGGGTGGAAGCTTTTCCAACTAAAAATCCAGATGCAGCTGCTGTTGCAAAAGTCCTCGTTAAAGAAATTATTCCTAGATTTGGCATACCGGAAAATATTTATAGTGACAATGGCACACACTTTGTAAATCAAACTATACAACAATTAGGCCATTACTTTGGGATTTCTCTGAAAAACCATTGTGCATACCACCCCCAATCTGCAGGATTAGTAGAGAGGCACAATGGAGTTTTGTAAATAAGCTCAGGAAATTGATTAGTGAGACACAAAAGAAATGGGTGCACTGTCAACCTCTGGCACTGTTGAGCATGAGAACTGTTCCAAATGTAACAGGGTTAACTCCTTTTGAAATTCTGTTTGGGAGGGCATATTACACACCTCAGTGGAAACCTCTCATGCCTGCAGACCAGGAGGCTGACAGTTCACTTGCAGAGTATATGAGGCGATTTTTGAATAACAAACTTTTGCAGTTGAATTCTGTTTCAGATAAAGAACAAACCAGACCATCGGAAGCAGCAATAGTCCTAGGCATGTGGGTCTGGGTGAAAGTCGTGAAGAAAAAGAATTGGAGTTCTCCGAAGTGGGAAGGACCATACCAAGTGCTACTGTCAACACCCACTGCAGTCAAGATCGCAGAGCGAGCGTCCTGGATTCATCTGACACACTGTAAATTGGTTAAGAACTTTGAACTGGACAAAACCCTTGTTACTGGTGTACAATGAGAACAAAATGACCAGGTATAGAGTAAACAGAGATGCAGAGCAACCTCAGAAAACTTGCATGATCATCCTGTTAGCTATACTGATAACAATGGTCTTTTTACTGTGGCCTTTCCTTTTCCCAGCCACACGAGTCGAACTGAACAAACGTGATGCATTACTCATAGACTGGCATCCAAACTTTAACACTTACCAAGCAATTAAATACGTGTATGCTGAGACTTTTAATGTTTCGAACTGCTGGATTTGCACAGCTATACCAACAGCATACAGGGGATTATTAATGACTGCTGTCCCCCTAGGGGTCAATGAGACCTGGGAAAACTTGATTTTTGATACTTCACCTGTGAAGTCACAAGACAAGATAGCATTGTACCTACCTGTTACACAAAAAGGGATTGTATGTTTTTACAAAAATGACACTATTTAGGTGGGTTGGAGCAATTGCAATGTGACTGCTTCTTATAAATGTTATATAAAGGCCAGTAAGACTAAAACTATTTGTGATACAAGCTATGATGCACATTTTGCTAAGATGCATAGAAGTGTTAGTGAAATACAACATAATCCTGCTCTTTTAAAGCAGCTTTCTATTATTGATAAGAAAATGTTTCATGCAGGGCAAGCTTATATCAATACTAAAGTAGAGAATTGTTATTTTGTTTGTGGGAAAAAAGCATATAAATGGCTACCTGAGAATTGGTTCGGCAGTTGTTTTTTGGGTTACCTGGTTTCGGCCATACGACACACTGCAGCTTTGCCTCAGGGAAAAATTCGGAACGTCAGAGAGGTCAGCAGTAAACCTAGAAGTCCAATCAAAAGACCCGAGAATCCAGTGGGATGAATCGAAGCAGGGTGGAGAAACCATAACTCCGTGAAAAACAAAGATAAACTGACACACATGGACTTGAGTGACACCATTATATCGTGGGCAGGCATAGCCCCTGCATATGGTGCAGTGAAATCGATTTGGGAGCTGAGAAAACTGTCTAAACTTCTCGAAGTTATGAGCAATGCAACTTTTTCTGCTCTCGAATTAGTAACTGATGAACTGAATGCTATGAGAACTGTGGTGCTTCAGAACCGCATGGCTTTTGACTTCACCCTAGCGGCGAGAGGTGGTATGTGCACTTTAATAAAAGTAGAATGTTGTTCGTATATTCCTGACAACCAGCACGAGATAAACGACCATCTTGAGGTGATCCAGCAAGTGTCGACCATGACCAAACCAGGCCCAAACCCTCTGACGGACTTTTTCCAGAATTTGTTTGGGGGGTGGGGTTCCATCCTAATGAACATCCTGATTGCCATTTGTGTGGGATTACTCCTATTAGGAGCATTCATTTGTTGTGGTATTCCTTGCATGAAGAAGTTAATCAAAGATTTTATAGACATGTCAGTTTCTGAGACTTTGTATCAAAGTACTGAAATTGAAGAGTTGTTAAAAATTGAAACACTTTCATAAGTCTAAACTGAATGACTCTCTTAACTGCAAATCCTGAATGGAAGAGGTTAGGAGAAGAAGCAAACTGTTTATGCTTTTGAAAATAGAATTAAAAAGTATTAACAGGGGGGAAATGTTAGAAAAATATGTATTAATGTGTGTGCTTAATACTAATTAGAAACTAAAACAGTTAACGTTTTTCATTCTATTTTATACACACTATTTTACATACAGCTTAGTTTTATATGAGACTAAAAGATGCTTTTGAAACTGCAGTGTGCTTTCTGAAACTTGCAAGATGCCCTCTGACCTAGTAACTGCTAGCACAGCAAAATTCATGTTTATGCCTTTTGGAAATGCACTTGAAAAACAGGTGATTATCTGGTAGGTCAGGAAGCAATAAATGAACAATGCTATATTCTATAATGTTATGATTTTGAACAATTAGCTCTGTTCGTGGTATGAGAACGTGCACAGCTGCAGAAGGAAGAGATAAAGACAGACAAAGAACTGTTGGAAGAAATGAACTGCAATCTATACTTGCTTTGTGCTCAAATTAGCCGTAGTACCCTGAATGGTAACATTGCATATATCTAACCGGTGGTAGCCAATGCCACGTTGTTTTTCTTAAGAAGTTTCTCATAAAAATTGATAGTACAAGCAGAAAAGCATGAAAACAACTGCTATGTAATGATGATGTTAAAACTTGTGATCTGCTACGTCAGCTTGGTAGGCAATGTGTTATTAGAAAATTTATAAAAATGCTGGTATTTCCTGATTCTAGTTAGACAAACTCTGTTTTAGCACGTTTTTGTCTCCTTGCTGCAAGATTAAAGTGCCTTAACCTGAACCTACCGTGTATTGATCATTTTTAAAGTATATTTTCCTTTGACAATCACCTTTGATGATCACTGCAAACTGAAGGCAGTTATCAAATTCCATTCTGATATTCGAATTCCCAGATTTGACCAAAAAAAAAAGCTTGATGTGTTAACCATTGGCTTATATTCAATAGCAAGAAATGCAGCACAGTTTCCACTGGTAATCTAGCATCACTGGTGTATACCATATAGGTAGCATTATACTTAAATCTGACACAGCCATTGGGGATGTGGGTCTCTATGTTGATAAACTCTCCTTTGACCATTATATTTCTGTTGTGGTTAGAAATCCCTCTACTTTGCACAACTGATCATCCATGATATGTCTTTGAGATCCAGAGAAGTTATAGTCTCACCTTATTACTCACTTATTAGGCCCAACACTAAGCATAATATCACCTTAGTATGTATCTGCCTAAGCACCTAAACCAAATTGAGAGACCTCATTATTTTCTCACCCAAGATCATAGGATTTTATACTCTCAGATACTCTGATAGACTAAAAGCTCTGCCTTTCCTCATGCTATACAGTCTCCTGTGGGTGATCTCTTATTAGCGTTTTGTGCTATGAACAGTCGAGCACTGTCTGAACTCATTCACCTATGTAGAAGCAATTGAATCATGCAGGGGAATTTGAGTATCTTAAATAGCTAATCAGCCCATACTTTAACATGTCCTTCTTTTACAGTTCAACCCCCTTATTCTTTCTCCACTTTCTTTCTATATTTACACTGTATTACTGTGGTTCCCTATCAGTATACTTCCTGCTAAGACTACTTTGAGCTTACATACATACACTTTCCTACTATCACTCTACTCATATTCCCCATGTATTCTCTTGCTCTGACCGACTGTGGTCTTTCCTCCATCTCTTTTTTGTATAATAAGGACTAACTTTATTGCTTCAATATAATTTTACAGCTTAGTAGAGTTTTTTTTTTCTTTCTTTCATTTTAGAGCCTGCGTTCACTACATCTGACCTCAATATTGCAGAAGCTCTGCCATAAAGCCCTACACCTACAAGTTTACTGAGAATTTTGTCACTGTTTAATGCATATTTATTGTAAAGAACCTTACTGCGTATTAACTTTAATCGGTTAAATACGTACCTGTTCTGTGATTTCAATTCTGTGTGACATAGTCCTTGCAATCTAAGGGCCTCTTACTAAGCTGGCCACTGTCCCCTTTTATTTGACCAGTAGACTATACTGCATATGCCAGTTATTTCGTCTCAGGAAATAGCAGACAACCTGTTTTATTTGCATCTCTTTGTTAATTGCTTTGTTCTGGCTATAAACAGATTGATCTCGGTTGATCCCAGTTATAAACTGACCTATCTCATGAAAAAAAAATAATTTAAAGTCCTCTCTCTTGATAATACAACAGATTGATCTCAGTTTTAAATTGACCTCTCTCATGAAAAACACAATATATAGTTGCCTCTCTTGATAATACAATGATTGAAGTCTCTTCTCATAGCACGCTATTAGGCATGATAGTAGATGATAATCTTTCATTTGGCCTGCATATACAAAATTGCATAAGAAAAACTCATCAAAAACTAGGGATGCCTTACAGACCCAAACATTTTCTCATTGATGCAACTAAAGCTACACTTGCCACTACTTATCTCCTCCCAACACTTCTTTATGGTGTTTTCATCCTTACTAACCTCTGGGCTTCACAAAAATTGAAACTTAAACAATGCTATAACAAAATTGCTAAATTTGCAGCACCTAACCACTTTTAGAACCCACCACTGTATAGCACTGAAAAGCCTAAATTGGTTAGAGCTGCCACATCAACTAACATATACACAACTCCTAACCACCTATAAAATAATCCAGCATTCATCTGCCTGCCCAGCACTAAAAAGCATTCTACACAACTATGTTCCCAGTCGATCACTGTCATCCATTGACCAAAAACTTCTGTCTACAAGCCTAGGAAATCTGCTGGGCATTTTCTGTGTTCATACAAGGCAGCTAAGGCCTGGAATTCCATACCTGTATCCATCAGGTCAGTACCCTCCCTCCCATCTTTCAAAACCATTCTGAAAGACTTCCTAGCTAAAAATCTATCTCTGTTCTTGCTCAAATCCACGATAAACTATATTCCTAAATGTGAACAAGTGCCTTTTCATTCCTTATGTCTCCTTACTCTCCCTCCTTCACTTCCTTCCTTACTTCTATTTCTCTTCCCTGACTTTCTCTCTAAATATACATTAAGCCTGTTTTCTCTCACCTTATATTGCAATTCCTATTTGTATTAGACAAACTTATCTTTACTTTCTCTACAAACTGTCTAAAGTTTCTCTAAATATTAAATGATTGCCATATACCTTGTATTCATTTTTAAACAATGTTGTATATTATGTCTAACGTGTTATAATTATTTAAACTACAAATGTTTTTATTTTATTTTTGAAAATTGTAAAATTATTGTTCTTAAAATGTTTTGTAATAATTTGGAGCTTTTCTCCCCAGGCCTCCTTTGAAAATGGACTTCTACCCAGTCGGACTTTCACAGTAATCAAATGTCAGTAAATCTTCTTCTTCTTTTCACTTTCCCTGGTTAGGGGCTGCCACAGCAGAACTCCGGTCTGCTAATAAATTTGTTTCTCACTTATTCTCACCACTTTTTTCCCAGTTATAATACTAGACTGTTATGGTACAACTCCCATAGTAAAAATGTCATGAAAACATGACAATATCTGTACATAATTGCTACATTACTAGTGGTTATATGCACATGCTATGGAGTATCACCATTACACATTTAGTTCATTGTTACTGTTTTCATCTCTGTTCAGAAGTTACTCTTATAATGTCTGAAATATAGAACTGTTATATGTAGACATCTTACTAATTTACTAGTAGATCATGGAAGTGATGACAAATGTTTTTTAATAAGCAGACATCTTGCTGAGTTTATATATGAAATTGTTCCAGCTTGTTATTCTTATCACGTTGGCATTACTAATTGTACTTATAACTGGAGCTTTTCTCCCTAGCACTCCACAGAAAAAGAGCTATTGGCTCCGTCAGACTATACTGGTTAAAAATAGAAATAAATAAACAAACAGACAAACAAATAAATAAAATGAACCAATGATTAATCAAATACCAGTTCTAGATACCTAAATCTGTAAAGCAACATCAGCAACACCAGATGGTACAATAGGTACCTAACCCAATGTATCCCCATTTCTGAGATAGGCTGCCTTTACATATTAATTAGAGTACTTCCCCAATAACCTTCGCAACCAGTCTGGATGATTACTTGGCTTAAGTGGGATAAATCTACTTAACGGGAGATATTGTTAGTCTCTCACCAGTGTTATGTGATGTGCCTAAGCCAGCTCCCTATTGAAATGTTGGCACTCGAAAAGTCGCCTGCTTACAAACCGAAAAAAAAAAAGACCGAAAATACAGAAGAGCAAACTTTGAAAATCATTCTTCTCCTTTAAACTTCTTTTTGTGGGGGGGGGGCAAACCCCCTGCACCCCCCCCCCCATGTGGTGGTCAAGGCACCCACCCCTGAACATACTAACACCAAGATTGACATACTTTGGAGTAAAGGGAATATTCAGAGAAATGGCATCTCAGACTTAGTATGTACAAGTCTGTTCTTTTGGCCATTCAGTGTCTGGAATCTGGCTCTAGTGAGTCCCAGCATTTCAAATGGTTGCCACCAGATCCTCTCTAGTCTCTGTGACCATAATCTTATAAATTTAGTAAGAATTTATGAACCAGAGAGTGACCCCTGTTGGTGCAGAATGGCAATTCTAATCCCAATGGTCCTGATTATTTTATACCCATTTTGACTATCCCTAATCTGGCAGAGTTTTTTCGAGAGAATTGTTTTCACCCAGGCTCTGGATGGTGTTTATAAATCTGATCTACTCCCATCACAGCAGTACAACTTTAGGTATACTTTTAGTTCAGCAGCCTCATGGCTTGCTTACTGAGACTCGTTTTTGGTTTAAGGAGAGCCTTTGAAAGCTTTATTCATAGATTTATAATCTTAAAAGGTTTTAACTTTGTGAAAGGCCCTTTGCTTTTGTTCACTAATTATCTTACTTAAGGTCTGGATTTAAACCCGCGGCCATATCCAATACAAAGATTACTCATTCTGGAGTCTCTCAGGTACCTGTCCTTTCTTACTGGAGTTCCAGTTTTTCAAATTATACTTCTCAATTTTTATTACACTGTATACTGATAACTTGTTAATTCTCTGCAACTGACCTCTACTAAAGAACATTCAAAATTTCTACAAGCCAATCTTTATTTCCCTAGGATTGTGTTAAAGCAAAAGCCTTCCTACTATAACATATAAAATGCATATTCTGTGTTTTGGATCAGCTCACAGGCTTATTGATACCCTCAGGCTTTCCCTTCCCACACTTTCACTGAGGGATTTACTTGCATCACTGAATTTATTTGTATTTCATGCCACCTTAGGCTTACAAAATGATGTTACAAAGTCAGCAGGTTACTAATCCCTGGTTGTAGTGGACAAAACATTTACATTCTTAACTTAGAATATGCATTATGATTATTATTTACAACTTGCTTACAAAAATACAGCGTGCACAAAATAAAATGTGCACATGTGACCATGTTTATGGAATAACACCCTGTATGTGCATCGCCTGACTGATGCCTATAACTTCTAAGCAGCTACCCCTTACTCTGACCCAATCATTCTCCTCCTGTGTCCAAGGTACCTTTGACCTTCTTCTACTAAAAAGCAGAGAACATTACCTTAGATGATGTATGCAGGATCCTACTACCCCTCTGTGATGCCTTAAATCTGTCTTAAGTTATGCCCCTACTAGCTGTCACCTTTCTCTCTCTCTCTCTCTGTCTCTCTACTGTCACTTTTCTCTTCACATTGACTCCTCTTGCATCTCTGTCATAATGCAGGGTATCGTCATCATGTTCCCCTTTTGTCTTCAAATGTCTGCACTCCCATCTATCTAAGTCTATCCTCACTACATGCTCCTCTGTCCTTGTCATGCTTTTGTTAATGTTGTACTATATACTTTTAAATAGCTTCTTCTTCCTCCTCCCTTCATCTGCATGGCCATTAGAACTGGACACTCTCTACAGCTAGACACAGCACCCCTGAGGTGGGCTTACTGAAATCTATAAAGGAAAGATGGCCTAAGCATTTCCGAAGTTAATCTACATCACTGTATAACAGGGTATCTTGTAAGTCATCACCATTGCCCTCTCATTTCCTTTCAGAATTGTTTGTTTCAGTCTTGGGGTGACTCTGCAAACTATTTTTTCACTCTGTCCCTTCTAAAATCATCCTCAAACCTATTATATTTGTGTGGCCTTTTGTGTAAAGCATCATGCATTACCAGAATTCGTAATTGCCCGTACTATTTCTAGCTCAGTGTTTTCTGTTATTCTATTCATCGCTGACATGACCTATCTCTAGACTTGTCCCCCCAGCTTCAGGGACATTTGCTTTACTGACCCTACATGTTGGGCTGGGCTGTTAAAGAAAAGTTATTTTTAACTGATCCAGGAAACTCAGAAAGTCTGTGACTGACTGGAACTAGTGCTGAATTAGTGGTCCTACTTTAGAACAAGCTCCTGACTTTGACATGCAGTGACAAGCAACACAAATGCACACTCCTGCATGCACTGTGCAAATATTGCAATGTTGCTTATTACCCTATCACTGCCTGTGTTATACTGCTATGCTGTACAACCTACCACTACTGAGGGATGGTTGCTTCCTGATGCACCTTCCACCCCACAGGAAGACTGCCCAATGGACTGTTTGATCCAGCCATTTGTAACATATCTAAAATGTTCTGGGTTAATCCTGGAATCCAGAATAAAAGTGGTGAAAATGGGTATTTATTTCCTATCCCAGTGAGTCAACCTCAATACACTAATATGTAAATGGAAACAAAGGAGGCATGTGGCTCTCCAATATGCTTTAACTATGAAAAAGAGTATTTTTTTGCATGACATAAGTAGTTATAGTAAGTTTTTTTTTTTTTTTAAAGGGGGGTTTAATATGTAACACTCCCTTTAGACTATGTGGCTTTGGATGAGGGAGAACATAATTTATCATGGAGCCCATAGTTATACTGTTAATATTTTGTCATGTGCCAGTATAGGGCAGACTGAAGTCCAAGTTCATTAAAGACTGATGTAGTACACATTTCACGGCTGCTGAACTTCAGAGTTAAGGGTTTATTCTCTTACCTCTGAGGGGCTGAGAAACCTTGGAGCTGGTATACTTAATGATATGAGGTATGAGAGTACAGGGGAGCTTGTCCCTGTATATGTAAAAAACAGCACTTTATGTGTGTGGCTTTTGATGTTAATGGAAGTTTATGCTGTGATGTTAGTGACCATGTGATGTTAGTGACCATGTGACATTAGTATCCATGATAATTTGCTGCTCAATGTGTATTGATATGAACATATTTATCACAACCTCAAGGCGCAATCTAGTTTGACAGCAAAAGAGAATGTAACAGTAAATAAACTACCCATAAACTTCTTAGTATGTATGTATGTATTTATTTATTTATATTTGTTGACCAGAAGTGTCACTTGTAAAGTGTCATGTGTAAACTTCTTAGTATAGGTACAAAACAGCATAAGGTATAAAGGCTGCTGCTTAGATTTGGATGGAATTCATTTTCATTGTTGTGGAGTAATCTCTCTTCCATTTTTCCAGTTTGTGTCAACTCAGAGCAAATGTGATTTAAGCTAAAACCAGCAATATATACAGCTAGCCTCGAGCACAGTTATTAAATCTGTAAGTCAATGCCTGCCTCCATGTTATACAAGGCATTCAACAGAATTTGTTTCAGGCAGCCCAAAGAAACATTACAGGAGATATACAAACATTTTAATGTAAAGGTCGTCTGTAATGTGTCTGTAAAATATGAAGCACACCTAAAGCCATCTGCTCATATTTGCAATCTCCATTCCCTAAAAGGAAAGGTATCAACTTACTTTAAAGCTGAAATATGTACATCTTAATCAAGATAAATGTGGGGTTGTGCCTTCCTTACAACATATAAACAGTGACTATTATTCCTAAGCTCTCTACACCAGTTAATTCCACATATGGTTTTTAATGTGAGGCATCATGTTAGATTTGGCAAGAGAGCACTTCAGCAGGATTTTCTGTATTAAACATTGTTTACTATATTAAATGCTATCCCTTTGAAGGAGTGTTGATATTATTTTAATTTATGTTTGCAGCTTTAAATGTCTCATTATGCATAAGTGCCTCTGTTCAGTGGCAGCTCTGCAGTGCAAGGTAGTAATACGATTTACTGAGAGGTATATGAGCATCAGGTAGTTTGTGGAAATCATACTCAGGCCTCTTGATACAGTCATTGTCTTTACAGCATTAAGAAGCATATCATTTTTTCATCCATTTTCAGTAATAAAATAATGTAGATATAGTTTGTTTGTTATTTTTACACTCCCTACTCTTGTATTCTTGCAAACTGTAAACCACGCAATACAACAATCACTATCTGTAACACTCAAACTAACAAAAGGAGTAATTTCTCAGCATTGTTGCAAAGACAACCACTGCATACCACATATTTAACTTCAGATAAACCCATCCGTGAAATTAAGGTCACTCTACTATTCCTAACATCTCTAGTGTGGTACAGCATTAAGGCTCCACAGAGTATGGTTTATGCAAGGTGAATCTCAGTGTTCCTGCATTACTTGGTCACTCAGTGTTAAGGTGTCCAGGGGATAATGGATGGTCAGCAGGTGTAAATCCATAATTAACCTTAGAAATGTTGCCAAGTAACCCAAGGGATTGCAGCAGCCACACTGAAGCATTAGATGTTACTTTTGTTACCTGGTAATATCAGAAAGCTTTAGCTATTATATCTGACATCTGTTACCCATTTGTTGATTTTTTGCAGTGTCTGGTCATCATATGGTTTACAACATGAATGACAAAGCATTACTTACTCCTCTTGGAGTTAAATGTGGGTGTCACTACATGTCACTGTTCCTGGTCATGGCTGTTCAGAAATTTTACACAAACACATTTGCAGTGCTACGTCTTGTTAACTTACAATAGCTGTGCAGACAAAGGAAGGCTAGTAGTGCACTTGACTCATATTGTTAGTAACAAAGAAGTACTTTTGTGAATATGTAAGGAGGAACACTTTACTGCAAAACATACATACTTTTATCACCCACAAGAATACTCAGACTGCAATCATGTCCTGTAAGAATCATGTTATCCTACTAGGGATTGTTTTCTTCTGTTTTCTCCTGTGTTTTAGTGTTACAAGTCCCCATTCAGCCTCCAGTTGGCATTGGGCATCCCTTCTGCCCTGCACTATCTGAATTTAAATATCTTAATGAACTGGCCTCTATGATTAGAGAACAGTTATAGAACAGTTATAGAAATCATTGATCTCCCACTCGTTTTTAGATTCAAAAGACACAGCAATATTCAGCATGACCATAACTGGGTGGCGCAGTGGTGCAGTGGTTAATGTTGTTGCCTCACAGCAAGAGGTTCTCTGGTTTGATTCTCAGCTGGGGTGCCTTCTGTGCAGAGTTTGCATGCTCTCCCTGCATTCGTGTTGGTTTCCTCTGGGTACTCTGGTTTCCTCCCACATTCTAAAGACATGCATCTGGAGCATTTCTCCCCAGGCCTCTGCTGAAAACAGGCTCTGTGGAACCTAGTCATACTTTCCCGGTCAACAAATGTTAAATAAAAAAAATAAAACCATCTGGTACATAATACAGGGTCTGCCATTTGTTTTTACTTCTCCAATTTTCCAAAGTCTCCTTCAGAGGGGTGCAATATACTTTAAGCAAACACCATCCACAGTGTAAGGTCACTACTTCGTATTCAGTCCTTAGGATTCTCCCCTAATGTGTGTTGTATCAGTATTACATGTTCTGATACCTGGAAAGCCATGGGACAGAAAGGCATTGCAAAGACGTCATCATTCTCACTGGGTCCTTAGTGTTTGAGCCATTGGAGACTCAGATGTCTCCCAAACTATGGCCAGCATGGCTGCAGAAACAGGGTCATTATTATAGAGGATTACAATCAGATCTCCAGTCATAACCAGCTTATTATGTGTTTGAGACATGGATTTCAATAAAATCACCTTGAAAGCAAAGCTCAAGAGGTGAATCTTGGCATCCATGTTTCAAATACATAATAGAGAGTTATGATTAGAAACCTGATCGTATCATGTACTGCCAGTTACAAAAATAAAATAAAGAAAAAGCACTTAATGAGCACTATCAATTAAACAGTAGCCTACCTTTCAGCTTCTTTGATTAGGAATTCTGAACAAATCCAAAAATAATAGGCAAAGTATCAAAATCAGATAGTTTTTAAATATTGCTCTAACTCACTCAAATGGTTAATAGGACAGCACATCTTGCAGCAACATGCATTTTCTGAAAATAAGAAAATGGTACCAACCTTCACCAAGTAGAGTGAAATAGCGAATCCTCTGGCTGACAAATTTAGCCCTAACTTCACCCCCACACTCCCCCTGTATCTCAATGTCAAATCCCTACTAGCATAACCCCCCCCCAACTATTAGCAGGGAACAGGTTATGGTGGCAAACTCTAAGGCCAAAAACACAGCCTCTACAGGCCCAGACAATATCCCAGATTGCCTCCTACATAGCTTGAAACATGACCTATTGAGACCACTTGAGTCACTTTTCAACTACAGCCCCAAAAGAGGCTTTGTACCAGTAACAGTAACCTGCCTAAGAGATTAAAAATCAACAATTCATTATGTATTTATTATTTATTAAGTTTGTTAAAAGGATAGGTGAGCTGGTCCAAGGATGCTTTTTAGCCATGACCCAACTTATATGGGCAAAGGCAAACATCATTAAATAATTGCAAAGCAACAGGGTATGCTATTATACTACAAACTCAAAATTTTGGGAGACTTGATGTATTGTTTTGCAAATTTTAGCCAGGCCTGGATGTTTTTCTGTGTAAGAAAAGGCTTCCATCTTGTAACCCTACCTCATAGTCATGACATATGGAGAATACAGGAGATTGTTGTCACATGTAGTACACAACCAGTACTTGACAGAAATTCCTGCAGCTCCTTCAGTGTTGCTGTAGGTCTCTTGCCAGCCTACCTGACCAGTTTTCATCTTGTCCTCAATTTTGGAGGGAAGTCCAGTTATTTGCAACGTCACTGTTGTCCCATACTTTCTCCACTTTTTGATGACTGTCTTCACTGTGTTCCATGGTATATCCAATGCTGTGGAAATTTTTTAGTACCCTTCTCCTGACTCTTACCTTTCAACACTGAGATCTCTTTGATGCTTTGTAAGCTCTCTGTGAACCATGGCTTTTGCTGTAGCAGGCAACTGAGTAAATGTCAGGAAAATCCTACTAGGACAGCTGAACTTTATTTGGGGTTAATCAGAGTCTCTTTAATTGATGGCAGGTGTGTACCCAAAAAGACTGAATGCTGTAATTAAATCAAAAGGTGCTTCAACAAAGTATTAGTTTAAGGGTGTGCACACTTATGCAACCAGCTTATTGTATGTTTTTTATTTTTTTATATTTTTTCCCTAATAGATTTATTTGTTTTTCAATTGAATTGTACAGGTTATAGGTCACACTAAAGATGGGAAAAGTTTTGAAATGATTTATTGTGGTATCATTTTTTATATCACAAAAACCTGGCATTTTAACAGGGGTGTGTACACATTTTATATCCACTGTAGTAGCTAGTTAATTCAAAGTATGGCCCAAAGGTTATTAATGTAATACAAGGCAATTAGCATGATAGCAATTAAATAACTAAGTAATTACGGAACCTACTGGTAAAAACTGAAGACTGAGAGGAGAACAAATGGTGACATGTAGGACTGAGCAATAAACTGTGGAGTGAGGTGAAACACAAGAAAAGGGTTCACCATGATGAGGAATAGAATTGGGTGATAGCTCCCTTTCACACTACCCTGGGCTGGGCATAGCAGGGAGGGCAGTCTTGGATGATGACAAGGTGAGCCAGCAGTGTGACTCTGGCAGTCACACAAGGATAGTCTCCAGGTAGCCAGTACACAGGCAAGCTACTGGTGCAACATCACCATACCGCCTCATTCAATTCTTGATGGGTAACATTTTGTGACCTACCAGCAGCTTCACCAGAGGATGAGACAATAACACCCTGGTAAGAGACCACCAGAGGCCACAATGGAGCCCTCCAGGATGCCCCCTGCTAAATTACCTTCAACACCCAGTAGAGAGGCAGGCCTGCAGTAGCTGGAGACTCAGCAAGGAATGGCAAAATTGGCTGAATGGAGATGTTTACTGCCCTATCACAGCCACAGATGTGGCTGACATTACATAAAATAACATAAATGGAGAGAAATAAAACAACACACATCAAATAAATAAAAAGGAAGGGATACTGAGAAAGAGATATGGCAGGGAAAACATAAGCAAATGTGTTTGCATAAGATTATAGGGCATAAAAATTTCCTGGAGAAGTAAAATATTGTTACGCAAGCAATGGTAATGTAAAGACTATGTTTTACCTGCCAGACTGAAGTATAGAATTGCAGGGCAGTGAGTCACAAGTGATAACAGGTCATGAATCTTAGCCAGTGCTGCACAATGTGCGTGGTGCAATGGATAACTGCAGGGCAGTGGGGCACAAGAGATAACAGTTCATGAATCTTAGCCAATGCTCCACAATGTGTGTTATGCAATGCATGACTGCAGGGCAGTGGGTCACAAAAGATAACAGGTTGTGAATCTTAGCCAGTGCTCCACAATGTGTGTGGTGCAATGCATGACTGCAGGCAGTGGGTCACAAGAGATAACAGGTCGTGAATCTTAGCCAGTGCTCGACAATGCATGTGGTGCAATGCATGACTGCAGGGTAGTGGGTCACAAGAGATAACAGGTCGTGAATCTTGCCAGTGCTCCACAATGTGCATGGTGCAATGCATGACTGCAGGGCAGTGGGTCACAAGAGATAACAGTTTGTGAATCTTAGCCAGTGCTCCACAATGTGTGTGGTGCAATGCCTGACTGCAGGCAGTGGGTCACAAGAGATAACGGGTCGTGAATCTTAGCCAGTGCTCGACAATGCGTACATGCAATGCATGACTGCAGCTTAGTGGGTCACAAGAGATAACAGGTCGTGAATCTTAGCCAGTGCTCCACAATGTGCATGGTGCAATGCATGACTGCAGGGCAGTGGATCACAAAAGATAACAGGTCATGAATCTTAACCAGTGCTCCACAATATGTGTGGTGCAATGCATGACTGCAGGGCAGAGAGTCACAAAAGATAACAGGTCATGAATCTTTGCCACTGCTCCACAATGTGCATGGTGCGATGCGTGACTGCAGAGAAGTGGGTCACAAGAGATAATAGGTCATGAATCTTAGCCAATGCTCCACAATGTGCATGGTGCAATGCATGACTGCAGAACCATGAAAGGGAGTATGAGGTGTCCCTCGTGCAATGTTGTGCAGCTTAGGGGAAAGGAAGAACACATGCTCCAGGGATCTAAACCTTGTCATCACAATGAACAAAACATGCTGGAGGGATAGATTCCTGACCCAGAGACTCCCCAGACTCTGGAATAGACTGCCCATACATGTCAAGCAGAGTGCCTCTTTGACCCTCTTCAAAAGGAACCTTGATGATTGGATGGGAGATAGGAAATTCACCCCACGGATCACGTCAGTCACCCTGCTAGACAGGGGTCCAGGGAAGTAAATACTGTGGGAAGAAATAGCCAGGGAATTGTTATGGCTAGGCTTGTATAGGTCCTAGGGCCAATAGCCTAGTACCAACCTATGAACCTATGAACCTATGGAGGCAGCTTAGTATATGGATGCCACAGGGCAAAATGTGGACCATGCCATTGTGACACATCAACGTCTACAAAACCAATGGCCTAAACATGGGCACCAATAAAGTAGTATTATATATGCCAGCCAATAGTACACTACAGTGTATGTTAAAAGAAACTATGCCCATGTATGCCATGGAACTTAGATTGGGCGGTCTATGCAGTATAACAGGTGGTCAGATTGGTGCATCCTGAGGAATGGCAGGGCTATAGCTGTGGATATAGCAATGTAAAAGAAGCAAAGCCACAGATGTGTAGTTGAGAATGGGTTATTGCATGCTGGAGGGACAACAGGGTCAGGCAAATGATCTCTACCCTGACAGAGTTGGCACTTTAAAGGGGTTGGGTGGATGGGACAGCAAGATGGTATATTTATGCAATGCAGGTGTCCCAGTAGTATGTACACATCCAAAGGTGTTTTCTGGATGTAGAATATATGCCCCTGGTGATTACCCTAGCTATAAAAAAATGTAAAAGGATTTCTTAACAACAGTAATCATGTGGTGGTCAAAGGATAGTTCATTGTCAAAGAAGGTGCCCAAGTCCCTAATGACTGAGTTGATTTTAGGGGGGGTGTCACCTATGTGATAGGAACAGGGGTACCCAGGTTTGCCAAAGGACACAATGCAGCATTTTTGGCATTTTGTTTGCAGTCATAGCCCAAGCACCACTTGTTAGCTTGAGATAGGTATTTTTATAGCTCCAAGTTTGCAGTTTTCATCGAACTTTGTTAGTCACAGGCCTTTGGTATTTACTTTAACACCAATGAAGAAGATACAAAAGATGGACTTCCAGTTCTAAGGCTAGTGATGTGAATGTGCCTTGAGAGAGTGCTGGTGCTATTGTCATTAAAACAACGACATCAGTAAAGGCTGCAGTTTGCTTCCATCCATGTGGAAATACTTTGTTTTACTGTTTTAAACATATGCTGCAGAAAAGGTTAACTCAGAAAGCAAGACTGAAAGTTAGGCACACTTCGGTCACAGTCCAACATGAGCACTACTGCTTCAGTCATGGTGATGCCCATGGACCATACATATTCTCTGTCACTTGCCCCCTCTCTCTGTCACTCGCCCCCTCTTCAGAACTGGAGATGGAGCTTAACAGAGAATCACAAGAGGAAATAGCTAAACTTACCTCCTGCATTGACCATCTTATTTTAACAGTGGAGCCATTTCAAGTAACCCTGCAAGTCCAATGCAAGAGATTAAAACTCTCATCTCTGGAGAGGTAGATCATGCTAACACCTTGGAACAAACCACATAGGATTGGACTGGATGCATAACTGAAGTGAAGCATCAAATTGGCTTTTTGTTGGACTTCACACAATCTCTTTACAAAATGTTGGATGAGCAGCAAAATAGAGGGAGGTGCAACAAAATGCATATTCTGGGTCTGCAAGAGGAGCTGAGCAGACTTACGTGGTTACATTTCTTCCAGCCTCATTACTGACCACTCCAGGTTTGGACCCTTCACCTAAACTGTTGTTGGAAGGAGTACATGGGTTGCTATCTCCACTCCCAGAACAGATGTGGCCTCAGGCCAGTCATGGTGAAGTTTCTATCATATCAGTAAAAACAGAAAATAATCCAGGCTGCTTGGGGAAAAAACAAGATATTCAATACCTCAGGAGAAAGATTCATTTTGACAATGATTATTCAAAGCTGTGGCGAATAAGTAGAAACAATGGTTTCCAATGCTCAGGCTACCCGAAGACAGAGAATGTAAGCAGCCATCCTTTTTATCCTGCCAAATTGCAGATAACTTTCCCTGATGGCACACCAATATTTCAAACTATTGAGGAATCCACTAACATTCTTTGTTGTAAATTTCCTGATGCTGGATTTGATACCACAGACTAGTCTATAAATGCTTATATACTGCTGAGCTTTGATATAAAGTTGTTATGCATGAATCTAACTTTACAAGGACTGCTCCAGTATCTCCTTTTATTTGGCTCTACATCTAATGGAGATTGACAGATGGCACTTCCCTGTGAGAATGAGTGAGGGAGGGAATCTGGGGTTCATTATCAACCCTTTAGCCATGGGAATCATAGAGTGTTACTGTACATAGTTAGGTTTTTACTTGAGAAATGTGTTTTTTTATATCACTGGTTTCTCTTGTTGTTATTAATTAGCGTTACTTCTAGTCATGTTATTTCTTACCTTTTCTATAAATGTCTTAAACATAGCCCACCCATCTCTAATTAGCTCCAGGCTCTTTATTTTTGCTAGGACCCAGCCCAAATTTCACCTTATGGGTGTCATTCTGTGTGACCTTGAGCAAGGGGAAATTGAAATTAGTATAACTCCCAGTTTCTCCATTGAATTTACTAAGTGTTGATGCAAATGGGATTAATTCCCCTATGAGGAGGTTTTGCTTGCATACTTGAATAAGGGTACATATGCCAAATATAGTAGCAGCACAGGAGACCAACCTTTCAGCATACCTCTCAACTGTCCAGATTTTCTCAGAATGTCCAGATTTTTGCCTCATATTTTGGGTGTGTTACTCATGCAATTTGTGATTTTCTGGCAAATCACAGGGATGATCTGAGGTTTGAAGTCACTAAATAATGACAAACAATTGAGTCTCAAGACATCAAATCCTTCAGAAAATACATGTTAACACAAATGTGATAATATTCTAGCAACTTTCTAAGTTTATAAGTGCAAAATGTAAAATCTGTCCCTATTTTTGTGCCTTTGTTCCCCAATTTTTGTCAGGCTTTGTCCAGATTTATAGCACTAATAGTTTGAGAGGTATGTTTCAGCAGCAGAGCAACATAATTTAATTGCATGGGGATATAACTTATTGTCCCACCTGACTGCTAAACAGAGGGGAGTAGCTATTTTAATGCATAAGAACTTCTCCCAATTTCATCTCTTAGATAGTTTTGCACTCCCTAGTGGGGAATGATGCCACATTGGATCTTCAGCTTTTAACTGCAAGGTAATGAGACGCATTTTGGTTTATGTGCAAGGTAAGATGAGGGGCAAGTTAATTCTTTTTTTTCACTTTTATTGAATTATCCCGTGTGTCGTAGACAAACATATATTTATATAAAAGTAATCAAACCATATTAAGAAGTTCATATTTACAAACAATATACATCACATATATTTTTATATACCATATAATCAAAGCAACATTACATAAATTGTTAATTTCCTACCTTCTGTTAAACCTCATTCCTCATCCAAAACATTTTTCTGCATGTGTTGTTCCGACAATTTCTATTTTTTTCTATGCAGTTTTCTCCTACCCTTTTCTAAAGATCCCACTTCCTGTTCTTTTACCACTATTACAATATTCACTACTTTAAATATAGTTGGTTTAGACTTTAATTTCCATTGTCTAGTAATTGCTTTTATGGCAGCCACCGGAATTAAACTTAGCAAGTCCTTCATATATCTAGGCATTTCAGATCCTATATTCTATCTAAAAAAAAATAATAATTTCATTAGTTACACTTTGCTCACCTAATATTCCTGACAGAGTAATTTGTAAGGAATTTTTAAAGTCTGTCAACTGATGGGTCTTTACCATCTATCTATAGGTACGACAGCCACCACAGCTTATTTCCAGGATGTTGGTGCCTCCTCTCCTTTTAAAATGCTGTTAAATAAAACCATCCAGATCGTTACCACTTTATTCCCTCCTAGCTTCCAAACATCCACTGGAATACCATCTGTTCCTGGAGACTTTCCTGCAGATTGGTTACACATGACTATATTGATCTCCACCTATTTTAACAGTCGTTGAGCCTCATCCACCTCTAACTGTGGCATATGTAAGTCTTCCATAAACATTTTCATGCGTGCTTTTTCTTGATTTCCTCACTTCTCTGATTTATGCACATTTTCATAACATTTCTGAAATATTTCTAATACCTCTACAGGCTGTCTGGTTATTTTTCTTGTTATAGGCTCCCTACGTTTGGTAACAACCATTTGTACTTTCTGTTGCCTAAATTGTTGTGCGAAAAGTTTTTGTGCTCTGGAGTTCTTGTCAAAAAACAGTTGCTTAACAGCAATCTTTCTAAACTCATGCATATTATCGAGGTACTCCCTTATTTCTCTTTAGCACTCTGTAGTTGCACCTCTTCTTATTCTGTGAGATCCCCCTTACTCTGTAATACGTTAACCTTTGTCAGCTCCTCTAAATAATTCTTGTTACTTCTTAACCATATCTCTTTTTCTTTTATTTCTACCATATTTTTTTAAACTCCACTTTCATTTTATCCCATTCATGAACTCTAACTTCTGGAGTACTTCTATCTTCAGTAAAAACTGCTGAATAATTTGCACCATCCAATGTTTCATTCTTTACATTCCTCTCCTTTTAAAAGGTAAGTGGGGGAGCACCAGTGTCTCATCTAGACTTCATTACCCTGCATTTTTATCTAAGCAATTATTGGTGCATGACCTGAAAAAGTTATCAGACGTGTCAAAGCTCTCCATTAAATACACATGTTCCTGTGAAACATAATCGCTGTCTAGTCTAGCCCAGTTATTGTACCTTGTGGAATAATATCTAAATTCTCCTTTAGTTTCTACTAGTGAATTCACGTCTTCCATACCATGTATTGTCATGAATCTTTTCAGAAATGTACTCTCTTCAGTTATATTTTCTCTTCTGCGCCCCCAGAAACCTCATCATTGTTGAGAAGCAAATTAATTCTTATGAGGGATTTTAATTGTTTAATGGATATCTGAGATTCCTCACCTAACGCCCTCCCAGACATTCAGTGAGCTCAAAATATTTGAAGACGTGAGCAGTGGAAATGTGTCTTGCAGATCTGAGGAAACACGAGTGGTGGATATCCTCACTATACCCATCACTCAGAAAAATTTGGTACAGCCAGCTGAATTGATAGAATATATTTTGAAAGGGAGCGTCTTGGCCTGCAGCCATATTTTAAAATAGCCCCATTCTCTTATTCTAACCATGAAGCCCTTCTTTGCTACCTACTTAAAAACAATCCCCCTCCCACCAAATGGTGGAGGCTTGATCCCTACTATGAAAAAGACCAGATTTTGCACTTTAGATACAGACGTGATACTGAGGAATTTTTATCATACATTAATGAGATGTATGCTTTGCTTTTTTTTTTTTTTTTGTGGAATGCATATATAGGGGTTTTGCATGCTAAATTGTATCCTCAGTACAATGGATTGTGGAATTCTTGGCATAAGAAGTTGCAAAGGCTCCAGGATGAGTATAGAAATTGATCTGGTTATAAGGTCTGAGATAGCATTCATTCCCTCACCACCCAACTCTACATTCTTAACCAGAAAATCCAGGAAATTATAAATACTAAGACAAAAGAAATAGCACTGGCACAACTGCAGCTGCAGTATTATGAGATGCCATCTCAGGTTTATTCTAGATCAGCCTGGAAATGTGGGGTAAAATCTGTGCAATCAGTCTGGGCCCTCTCATCTCCCTCTAGGCTCTTTAGATCAACACATAATGCTTTCACAAGTAATGGATACTTTTAGAGCCTGTTATCAGTTGCTCTATGCTGATAATCCTAGTCAAATGAACCTAGAGCAGAGCCCTGATCTAAACTGTCCATCCCTCCTCCACTTCCATCATTAACCAAAGAGCAGAAGTGCTCTTTATGTAACCCAGTCACATTGCAGAAAAATCAAAGCAATTCTTAAACTTTTATGCAAAAAAATCTCCAGGAGCAGTTGGACTGCCAGCCAAGTTCTATAAGGCTCTTCCCCTGCAAGCTCTAAGTCTTTTCTGGGATACCTGCATTGTCATTGTGCAAGACTTGCAAATACCCCCATCCTAGAACAATCGGTTCTACACCCAGTATTAAAGCCAGGTAAAGACTCATCTTATTCAGCCATTTGCAGGCTTTATCCCTCTTGAAGGTGGATAACAACATATTCATGAAAGTTTGGGCAGTGTGGATATCCCCTCTGCTCCCACTCTTCATTCATCCTAATCGAGTAGCCTTTGTGAAAGCAGGGCCTCTTGGTATAATATTTTAAGAGTGTCATTTTGGTTGGAGATAGGGCACCTTTCCTGTTTACCACTATCCCTACTTTCAATAGATGCTAAGAAGGCATTTGATAACATTAAATAGTCGTATCTTTTTCAGTGCTTACAGCTTTTGACTTCATGGCGCTGTTCATAGATTTGCTTGGCACACTTTACCAAGGCGGCCTAGTGATGGTGCATTTTGGCACTTATATTTCTAATGTTTTTGGTATCCTTAAGGAGGTAAGGCAAGGTTGTCCTTTAGCTCCCTTACTTTTTGTCCTTGCTACAGAGCAGCTCACATCTACTCTGAGGAGCTTTCTGACTCAGACTCCTAATTCCCAGTTGGAGAGGCCAGATGAAGGTAGAATTTGCTAATGATCTTCTACTATTGTTAAATATTCCTGTGCAAACTCTACCTAGGTGCATGGATATTTCAAATGTGGGAGCCAATATTGGGCTTTAAGGCCAACATAGCAAAATCCACCTTAATGATGCATGGTCTCTATGGTTAGTTCATGAAGTGTTAATGGCACTCTCCCTTTTAATCTGGCTGCATCTACATACCTTGGCTTTTCAATTAGCCCATACATCCAAGGATATCAGAGATGTGAATGTCCTCCTCATGCAAAAAAATATCTGTAATGCTTTGGCCGAGTGGAGTGAGTGGGTTATTTCTTCTGAAATTAAATTGGCCCTCTTCAAAAGGGTGGTGTATCCAAAAAGTGCTTCCAATGTGGATGCAGTATTCTACTTTGCAGAAGGTGGACAGTCAAATTAAAAAAATTATTGTGGTTCCCTTTGCTACCCAGAAGTTCCCTAGCAGTTCACTATGTCTCTTGGAATGCTGGAGGGCTTAGAATTGACAGCTTTCTGTTGGCATATAAGGCTGCAATCCTTCGATGTTTTGTTGACCTTTACTTCCTTTCCCAATTACCATCTTGGGCCAACTCATTAGCTGCTGCTGTCTATGACCCCCTCAAGCCTTCATTCAGTACCCTGGATAAAAGAGGTGCTTTGATTTATGTTATGGCCAGTGGATATTATTCAAAGAAAATCACTACTGGAACTTCTCAGTATCTTAATACCATTTATAAAGCAATACTTACTTTCTTAAGTAAATCCATTCAAGCCAGCCTTTTAGCTTTGCTAATCTATCCCTTTGCAGCACATCCAACATTTCTCCCATTCGAAAAATTTTTTCCAGTGTAAGCTTGGTGGAAGAAGGGCCCGATTTATGCCTCTCATCTGTTCTCACATAATGCAGTAAAGTCTCAATCAGATCTTTTTGCAGATTCTTCCCCCCTCCAGCCCATTTATTTTATTATCTCCAGTTGTTTTCATGGGTTGAGGCAGTGATTCCATCAGGCCAGGTAAATTTAACTGCCCTCCCTTTAGTATATCATCTAGTCATGGATTTTAGGCAACAAACCAAAGCCATTAAAATGGGAATTTCTCAACTATATACAGCTCTATCCAACATTCTTCTTATCCCTGACACAGAGCTCTATCAACTCTAGCTTAGGAAGCGAGATGTGGAGTTATCTACAGACATCATTTATGGCATAGTGAATACACCTTTTGCATTCACTACATTTCCATAGTGGAGGATTTTTGCTTGATGACGTTTGTTTCACCTTTTTTTTAACCTGATCAATTGTGAGTTAGGTCTCAGGCAGTAGCTTCTAGTTGCTGGCATTGCCACGAAAAGGGAAATGTTCCTTTATCAGGAGCATATAATCTGGATCTGTGAACTTATCCAACCTTTCTGGACAGCCTTTTGAGGGTGATTTGGCAGTGCAGAGTTGAAAGTTAAATTAATACAATGAAATTGGTTGTGTATGGAATAGCACCAGCACTGAGTCAGGCAGATATTATATATATTTTGGTGTTAGTAACTAAGAAATTTATTACAAGAGGTCACCCTCTCCTCCTACATTAGTGGAGTCCTGGCATATAGCATGGGCAATATGTAGTGCTGAATGGCAGGTAGCCCACAAGAAGGGTGAAGAGGATTTGTTTCTTTCGGAATCGTCTCCTTATCGGCCTTTAATAGATGTTCAGTAGTATAGCATATTTTAACATTTTAGCTCCTCCTTTTGTACGTTTTCTCCTTATGCTACTCCTTTCCTCCCATCTACTGTCCCATCAAAGCATACCATTTCCTAGGCATGCTGTACTGAGGCTCGATGTCTTACTTTATCCTGGTTTGTAAGGTGAACTGTGTATTGGTGTTGTCTTTAATTATCTTTCTATATCTTTGAATTTCATTGTTACCTAGATAGCTCATCGTCAGCTGCTTAAATATTTTTAAACTGCCTACATCTTTGTTTATGGGGTCCATAACGATGTGCTCCATTGACTTATAAAGAAGACTAGTGACACTGATAGGTCTGTAGTTGGCCAGGATCAGTTATGAGTTCCCTGTTTGTGGAGTGGATGACTGCAGCAGGTTTCTACACCTCCAGATTGAATCCATTGGAGAGGATGTGATTAAATAGATGTAATAAGGAGCCAGCCAGGCAGTGCTTGGTACTGACAAGAAGACAACCTGGCACATTGTCAGGCCCCATAGAGCCACTGTTTTTAGCCTCATGGAGTGCTTAGGACTTGCTTTGAGGTGATTTAAGGGGTGGCATAGGCATGCTAATATGCTGTGAGTAATTTAGGGGGAGATAGGGAGGGAAAGTCTGGGCTGAGTTTGTCTGCTGATATGTCTTCTGGGGACAAGTATGTGAAGTTATTTTGTATTAACTCAGAGCATTATTTGTTATAATTTGTCAGGTTCTTGACATAGCTGAAGAAATATTTGTGGTTATCCTTAGTATGGGTGGAGAGCCGCAATTTGTACTTGTTCTTGGAGGATTTTATTTCTAAGTTCTTTGTTGATCATGTTCAGCTCTGCCCTGATGCGGTGTTAAGTTTGCTTTTATGGACCAGTAGTTTCTTTCTCCTATTGTATTGTATGCTGACACTATGGCTCCACCCAACGGGTTTCTTCTTTAATTTGGCTATATATTCATGTCTTATGGGGATGTAGGCCTCAATACTATCTCGGAGGTGTGTGTAGAATATATCAGTGAAAACTGCAATGTTTGAAGCAGGGTCATCTAGATAAGGAGGGTGTTTAAATTTCATCAAGTCATCAGTTAGCTGGAGTAGATTCGCCTTTGAGTAGTCTCTGAAGATGGAGAGATTTCAAGGTGGCTCTGGCCTCATATCTTGAGTAAACATTACTACACAATGGTCAGATATGACCAGTGATTTGCTACGAGGTGCTATACTTGTGAGAACCAGTTCTATTATTTTAGAGCTTCTTGTTGGAATTCGGGCTAGATGGTCCAAGGAGTTGGCATTAATGAAATCCATGAATACCTGTGCATACCTGTTCATGGTGGCATAGGTTGCCTAGTTAATGGAGGGATATTTGAAGTCCCTCAAGAGGACAGTGTGTGGTTCTATGGTGAGGGATGTCAGTTTGTTAAGACATGCCTCATGGTTAGCTGGTGTCATAGAGGGAGTAAGGTGGGTGGCTGCTGTGTGGTGCTGGGTTTTGTTTGTTGTAATAAAAATGTGGAAGAGTACTGGGTCACTGTCTTATTTAAAAGTCTGGAGGTGAAATGGTTCCTTAGGAATGCAGATACACTGGGTCATTGTCTTATTTAAAAGTCTGGAGGTGAAATGGTTTCTTAGGAACGCAGATACACTGGGTCACTGTCTTATTTAAAAGTCTGGAGGTGAAATGGTTTCTTAGGAACGCAGATACACTGGGTCATTGTCTTATTTAAAAGTCTGGACATGAAATGGTTTCTTAGGAACGCAGATACACTGGGTCACTGTCTTATTTAAAAGTCTGGAGGTGAAATGGTTTCTTAGGAACGCAGATACATTGGGTCACTGTCTTATTTAAAAGTCTGGAGGTGAAATGGTTTCTTAGGAACGCAGATACACTGGGTTACTGTCTTATTTAAAAGTCTGGAGGTGAAATGGTTTCTTAGGAATGCAGATACACCCCATCAACTACAATGTCTAATTCAGCTTTGAATCCAGAGGTGTGATAGGCATTAAGACCTTGTACTATGAGGGTGCTTTCACTGTTCTGAAACCAGGTTTCAGTAGCTAAACATATATCAATATCTTCAAGCTTTTGGAATGGTGGAACATTTTTGTTTAGGCTTCTAGCATTGAACAGTGCTTATTTTATATGATTTTGATTGCGGTTAGCTATGTGGGTAATTTGGGAGACTTATCTTGCCTACAACAGGCACTATGGGGGAAAAAAACATCTTAGCCAATACACAGAAGCCATAAAGACAGAGATGCAGACAATCCATAGCAAAGCAGCTGGGGTAGTCAACCATTTCATCCCAGGTTGATATATACTGGATCCCCATGGAATGACACCAGTAGATGAGCCAGTAGTTAACATCAATGATCTTTTGTTTGTATTGTAGCATCATTCTTGGTGATGGCAGGATACTGATCAATACTAGTTTCACTCTCTTTACAGACGCATGTTCTGGAAGTTTCATCATGTCTTTCTTCATATGATCCAAGGAGGTTCTTCTTAAGTCATTGATTCCCACATGCACAATGATCAGGTCATTTGTGAACCTGGGATGAAGGGACTGGAAGGCTTTATTGATGTTATATATAATGATCGCTGATAAGAAACTAATCATTACCACCCTGTCTGTGCTCTGCCTAGTGAGTAGAGCACAGTGTGTCTAACTATGGAGTCACCTTCAACGAGGATGCTACCAGATCCACTAGTTTGGCTTTGCTTGCTTAAGGGATTCTGTATGCTAGTAATGTGGCCACTGTTAGTGTCTATATTTCCTGTAGTGTCAGAGTGAGCTGCATGTTAGATACAAGTTGCTGATGCTGGGTTGTGTGCAGTCGATAAATCTGAGGATTTATGTTCATGCCTAATCTTCATAGTTCTAGGAGACAGGTAAAGATTTTTTAATGGCAGAAGCATAAGATGGCCTAGGGTTTGTAATATATAGATGTTGCATAGGTGCAGGTGGTGGTAGAACAGTGTTCAGCTCTCTGCAAGTAACTGGTTGAGAGAAGAATGCCTCCAGCTAAATTAAGTATTTACACCTCTCACAGATAGTACTTTGGATTTACTAGGAGTTTATCTGCGAGCATGAGGCATTTCAAGTAATGCCTTAGGATTCCAAGTGCTATAATGTTGGCAATAAGACAAGGAGTTTGACATTCCAGGTGGGATTAGTGACTCGACCATGCATGTACAATATACTTCATAGCCATTCATGCACATGCATGGTCAGGTATGGGCTTTACAAAGCAACCTTACTCTAGTGCACAATGTGTGAGTGTGATTTAGAAGCATTTACCCATAATGGGCTCAGTAGCATAATTGTCACATCATCACCCTCAAATTCTGGAATAAATACAGCCTCAGCCATTGTTGTGCACATTGCAATATGGCATTTGCTAAACTGAAGCAAAGGAAGTCGAAAGAAGAAAGAACACTTGCTTAAACCAAACAGAAGTATAACACATGAGGTATGTTTTCAGGGTATAATGAATGAACATATTGATGGAATTTTTGGATCAAATCTTTGCTGTTCTGCTGGTGTTGTTATTTTGGGAGGATACCAACATCTGACTGCTGAGTGGGATGTTGGGCTGCAGGAGAGGTTATTAGTGGTCTAAGAAGTGTACTGCCACAGTACTTTACTCATGATAGTGAGTTATGTTCAGTAGATTCAGGATATACAAGGGCTTCTACAGAGGCAGTGGACTGGGGGCAGAGACTGCTGTCTAATGTTTGTCTCCCTACTGATTTGTGGGTAATTCATTTCCATAATGTTTGTTTGGTGTATGGAGTGGGGGTAGGAAACTGAATTTGAAAACATCTTCTTGTAGTTGGTTTCAGGGACTGGCTCTTCAAAATGTGTCTTCTCAGTATTGAGGGGTGGGAAAGTACTTTTCTGTGTGTGTTTCTTTGTTGTTGTATGTTGTACTGGTCATGCTTTTGAGAATGTTTCTGTATGTTGTTGTGCTTTAGAGGGAAACATTGGTTGTGAAAATGTTTCTTTCTGTCAGTGTTGGGGGAGCTGCATTTTAAATTGTGCTTCTCTGCTATTGCTTTTTGGGATGACTCAATCATTTTCCAAATCAGTCTCTTTGTTGTTGTTATTTGGGGGAATCCAATGGTAAATTATATGGACTGAGATGTACTATATCTATAGTATACTGTTCTGGCCTGGGAGGGGGGGGGCTCTTACAGACATGCACATGTACCACTTTACCTGGGAACAGTCACAGGAGTTGTTAGTGACATACTGAGGAATGACTTGCACTGGACCACATTGTCATGTTGTGGTGCAGGGCAATAATGCCAGGAAGTGCACAACAGTGGACAATGGACATGCAATTAGTATACCTGTTCATTGTGAAACTGGTTGTTATGAGAGTGTTGAAAACTCAAAAGGCATACAGGTGTATACATAATAGATGTTGCAAACCACCACCAAGGAGGGAAGGCATGGTACAGGGAAACAGCTGCAGCCATCAACATGTGTGGAGCCATGGCAGAGTCCATATATGCCATGTTGTGGGGCCATGATATACAGAACACACATGTGGATGCAGAGATTCACTCACACTGTAGAGGTAGGTTTCACATCTATATGCTGCATAGTGCGGTGTGGTAGAGGTACACTTACAATTAGCTACAGATTGTTGCTGCCATGTGGCAGTGACCATTAGTGGCATCCTTGTGTACATGCTGCACAGTATGTGCTACATGTTTACGTTGTGGTGGGTTACCATATTGTAGGTAAGGTCAGCAAAAAGAAAATAATACTAACCACTAAAGGTCGGCCTGTAACCAAAGAAATCACAAAAAGTAAAATAACAGTCCAACCACCAAGGCTGTGGGCATAAATAAATGTCCAAACTGAAGTAAAACGAAAAACCTTTAATGAACAGTAAAAACAGGACAAGCACTTTCACAACTAGTGCTTCATCAGATCCTACTATAACAAACTAAGAAGCTCAAACATTTAAAATACAAAAAAACAATCAGAAAGGAACACCAATTAATGATGCAAAGAATGAGCCTTCAAAGCAGGTTTTAAAGGAATAGTAAAGACATTATTGCTTGACATAGAATTAAACGCTTTGCATGATTTACAAGGAATCATGCCCATCCTACTTGTTACTTCCCTATCCTTCTTGAATCATGCCCATCCTACTTGTTACTTCCCTATCCTTCTTGAAACGTGCCCATCCTACTTGTTACTTCCCTATCCTTCTTGAATCATGCCCATCCTACTTGTTACTTCCCTATCCTTCTTGAATCATGCCCATCCTACTAGTTACTTCACTATCCTTCTTGAACCATGCCCATCCTACTTGTTACTTCCCTATCCTTCTTGAACTGTGCCCATCCTACTTGTTACTTCCCTATCCTTCTTGAATCATGCCCATCCTACTTGTTACTTCCCTATCCTTCTTGAACCATGCCCATCCTACTTGTTACTTCACTATCTTTCTTGAACCATGCCCATCCTACTTGTTACTTCCCTATCCTTCTTGAACCATGCCCATCCTACTTGTTACTTCCCTATCCTTCTTAAACCGTGCCCATCCTACTTGTTACTTCCCTATCCTTCTTGAATCGTGCCCATCCTACTTGTTACTTCCCTATCCTTCTTGAACCATGCCCATCCTACTTGTTACTTCACTATCCTTCTTGAACTGTGCCCATCCTACTTGTTACTTCCCTATCCTTCTTGAACCATGCCCATCCTACTTGTTACTTCCCTATCCTTCTTGAACCGTGCCCATCCTACTTGTTACTTCACTATCTTTCTTGAACCATACCCATCCTACTTGTTACTTCCCTATCCTTCTTGAACCATGCCCATCCTACTTGTTACTTCCCTATCCTTCTTAAACCGTGCCCATCCTACTTGTTACTTCCCTATCCTTCTTGAATCGTGCCCATCCTACTTGTTACTTCCCTATCCTTCTTGAATCGTGCCCATCCTACTTGTTACTTCACTATCCTTCTTGAACTGTGCCCATCCTACTTGTTACTTCCCTATCCTTCTTGAAACATGCCAATCCTACTTGTTACTTCCCTATCCTTCGTGAAACGTGCCCATCCTACTTGTTACTTCCCTATCCTTCTTAAAGGGTTTATAGCAAAGCTGTCTTTTTAATGATAGATTATTCCTGTATATAAAACTAGGTCTTTGTACATCCAACCACTAACCAAACGTATGTTTTCAGACTGTATGCTGATTGTAAGTCCACCAATTTAGTCTGTTTGGCAGAGTGCACAGCCTGTGAGTCATTTTATATATACAAGACTAATAAAAAGTTGAAAGAAAGAGTTTTACAACATTTAAGAGACATAATAAGGAAGAACACTCTTAATGCCTTATCTAAGCATATTAATAATCATACAGGGCATACCTTTAAGTTCACAGTTGTGGAAATTTACAGTCCAAGGGGTGGTGATATTGTCAACAAAACAGAGTTGATGGAAATTAAATGAATAGCCAACTTACAGGCACATAGAATGCCTGGATTCAATTTTACTATTCCTTTAAAACCTGCCTTGAAGGCTTGTTCTTTGCATCATTAATTGGTGTTCCTTTCTGACTGGCTTTTCATATTTTAAAAGTTTGAACTTCTTAGTTTGTAATTGTAGGATCTAATGAAGCACTAGTTGTGAAAGCACTTGTCCTGTTTTTACTGTTCATTAAAGATTTTTCATTTTATTTCAGTTTGGACGTTTATTTATGCCCACAGCTTTGGTGGTCGGACTGTTATTTTACTTTTTTATTGTAGCTAAGGTAGATGTCACATTCCATCCATCCAGCCACAACTGCTTTTTCCCATTTTTGCACATTGGCTTGGGGTGTCACTTAAACAGTGACAATTATCTAGACCCAAGGTTTACACCACTAAGTGGTTAGCCCTGCCATGGTAGTTCTTCCACACCACACACTCGCATACACCCTTACATCTATGGCCAATTTAGAGTGTCCAATCCACCTACTGCATGTCTTTGGAATGTGAGAGGAAACTAGAGCACTCAGAGGAAACACATGCAAGCACAGGGAGGGCATTCAAACTCCATACTGAGTCCTGTATTAGCTAGAGATTGCTGCCATGTGGCAGTGACCATTAGTGGAGTATTTCGCCTCTGTGTACATCCTATGAATTGAACCAGGGAACCTCTTGTTGTGAGGTAACAAAGCTATTTGCTGCATTTCTATGCTCCCACATATCACAAGCCAAAAGATTACCATATTTCTGTCCTCACATTTACAGAGCAAGATGACTCCAAAGTAAAGGAAGAGGGTGGAGAAGTTCTCACAGGTAGAGACTGATATTTTGCTGCAGGCCAGCAGATCCTCCTAATGGACAAGGGTGGCTTGGCCTTCCGTGAATATTAGTGGCAGGACCTTGTGGTGCAGGTAACTGACATCAGTAGCCCTACCATATCATAAGATCAGGTGTACAGTAGAGCCAATGAGATGATCTATCATGCCCAAAACAGGAAACTCACCTTGCACAGGAGCAGCTGGCCATGGGTTGGGGTCTGCCTGCACAGTCATCCCTTACAGACACGGAGCAGTTACTGGCACCTCTGTCTGTGGTGAAATACTGCTCCCTCATACCTAGCAGAAGACTTGACATACATGCAGTACATCATTTGCCCTCACAGGTGAGAGGGAGCAGTGTCCCTGGTGGATATTCGTATATATATATATATATATATATATATATATATATATATATATATATATATATCATGTAGCTCAACATACTAGAGCTAGAATCAGACTCATAGTGCATATGGTCATTTCTTTCTTACAGGCACTTCGGGTCTTCACCTAGCACTAATACACATGGGTATGTTTGTCTTGTCTGATGTTGGGGAAACATCTGACCCTGACAATGATGGCAGCTACAGCCCAGTACAATCTGTGGCTAGAGTGCCCCTGGCAGGTATGGATAACTTGGTAGGCATACCATCATTCCCCTTCACAGGCACTGCTCCATTTCCTGTGTAATCCAACCCTCAGTCACAAGATACTATTGGCCAACATAGCAACCCAGGGTACACCCTCACTGCATGCAATTCAGGCAGCAGTGGATGATGGTAGTTTCCTTAAACATGTGTGTGTCTGGAGCTAAAGTTCAGTGTACTAGTGGAGCACCCTGCACCTGAGCTGAGTGTTAACATGGTTCTTGCACAGTGGATGTGTGGGCAATCATACAGGCACAGGCTTATGCACCACAACCATAGCAGAGCTGATTAATGTGATACATGGGCTGCGTGATGACTTTATAAAAGGCTTTGCCCATTCATGTAGTATTTTGGTCAAGCACAATAAGGAATCTGTATCCAGAAGGTGCACACATGCAGTGGTACACCATGGGCATTTCCCTTCTTATGGCCAGTTCTCCACCTCCACTGGGGAAGTCCACTGTAGGATGGTCAGGAGACAATCTAGGTTCCATAGCACCACACCCTTCACACCCACTACCAGTTTCAGTGGTACTGTAACCCACTGTAAATACACATGCAAATGGGGTGATTATCTATGTGGGGCACAGACTACTAGTCTTGGTCAAGAAGAACATCATTTTCTGAGTCAGTTACAGATTATGCCAGTCACATTAGTCAGAGGGGGTACTCCCTATGGATGAGGATATGCATTGTCAAAATGCATACCACACAAATGGTGTCCTGGACCTGTCACAGAGAAGCATGCACAGTGTAGCAACTTCTGCAGGAGCTGTGTTCACACATATGGTATCAGGCCTCCTACTACTGCCCACCGCTGTTCAAGTACACCACACTGAACTTACCACCCTTTCCCTGTACATTCTTTCAAGCTCACCACATTTACCAGTCCATCACACAAACATACACAAACACACACACACACACACACACACACACACACACACACACACACTTAGCTTACACCCACCCAGTCGGTGCCCATTGCCACCCTCTGTCCCTGTGGTCCTCCCCACTAGTGCATAGGATGATAATTGTGACATGCCTTCATCGCTCTGTTACAGTTGGCAGTTCATGCATAGTATAGCATAGCCTGGTGGTAGTATTACATCCATCTTTATCATGTCTAATCTGGCTCATTTGTGAATCATGGAATATTGTTCCCACCTTTGCCTTGCATTATCATATTCTGTAGCTTGATCTTCCACCAACTCCTTCTCCACTATTGATTTTTGCACTCTCTCTCTCTCTCAATGGCACTACCCTGCAATATCTATTTGTGTGCCAAAATGTTGTGTAAGATTGCATACATGACAAATATATTGCTGCATGTTTCTGAAGCATACTGCAGTGTTCCATTGGAGGTGTCTAAACAGTGGAAGGAGTCTTTAACAATCTGAACACGCATTCAGTAATGTTGTGGGTCTGCAATAGCAAGGTATTGCATGCAGTCACTGCCATATTCTGTGGGTTGAATTGATGTTATAAGCAATGACTCTATGATATATTGGGTATCACCAATAAGATGCCCTAAGAGAAGTCATCCCATGCAAATCATTGATATAATTTGTACAGGTGCCAGATATGGGAATTCTCAGCACTGTATGGGTGGGCACTGACACACTGTTTATTATATCCTTCCAATTGCACACCACCTGGCAATTGATGGAATTGAATCCCTTACAGTTCATATACTTGTCCCTGTGTCCTAGTGAGGCCTTGATGGCAATGTGGGTGCAATCAATGGCACTCAGTATGTCAAAAAGGTGCACTATATCATAAAATGTCTGCATGGTGTTTTTTATCTCTTTTGTGATACATAGAATCCACATATCCATGAGGCAGATGCCTGGGATACACCACTGTGTCTCCAGTTTGTCATTGGAAGGTCCCTGTAGCCAGAACTGTCAATGCTACATATGCCTTGCATGTGAGGGAGATACATCTTTACCAGCTCTTGCATGGTGTATCTGTCTACACACAGTCCACTATTTCTGTGTCCTGGGGGGGATGAAATGTTAGTGACAGCAAGATTCTTATGTGATGAGGAGGGTGACTACATACACCTTAGCAGCTGTTAGAAGAGAGGACAGCATCAAACATGTACACTTTAGTGCATTCTGTTTTTCTTTTATCAGGATCTGATGGATTATTACTACAAAGGCACTCAAAGTGGCTGGGGCAATTTTCATACGTTTCTGAATCACTCCAGCATATTATGTACATTCACTTGCATTTGCCATTACCCTCATTATCATAGTGTTGCCATTTTCATCTCATATACATGCTATTCTGACCATGAAATTGCATGGCCTTGAGCAGCTTTACTACATCTGTCTCTGAATTGTCCCCATCCTGCATGTCATCACTCATGCAATTTCACTTTTCACATTGCACTATTTGTTTCTGTATCATATGGACAGTGTTTGCAAAGGAAATGCCATCTGTCTGATAATTAGTCTGTCTATCAATCTGTCCATCAGTCTATCTATCTGTTTATACCTTTTGTTTAACCAGCACATGTGCTAAAAAGAAAAAAAACAGGTACATGTGCTAACCTACTGACATTTTTCACCCATGACCTGGGCAAAAGGCAATATTTCATCTTTTTATAACTGTGAACAGCAAACATATCTTGTCTTCCTTGCATTCTAAGTTCCTGGCATCACAGCTCTTGATCACAATACATTGTTGTTGATTCTTAAGCTGGGAACCTCATACTTATTTTGCATATATTACACCTTGCGATATACACATGGGTAGAAGGGTGAGTTTGTGGTATGACATAACAGGCAGCTCAGCTATTGAGTGGGGTAATAACCTGGGTAAGCATAGTGAATTTGTTTATTATGAGCTTGCTATGATGAGGTAGTAATTGCTGGCTTGTGAATGTTAAATATCTGTGTGTTTAGAGGGTTTCCAGTACAGTATTTGAAAACAGATCATGACTTGTAGAGTACGGTACACTGATAGGATGAACACGCAGAATTGTTAGGATAATTAGGTAGCAGTTTTGGATTGTGTGGTGGAGGTATGGATGTTTTACAATGCAACTCTTTGAAAATGGAAGAGTAGTGGCTTCTATCCCTCTTTGTAAGCTCATAAACATCTAGAATGCCAGAATTCCCAGTGACTCTCTCTCCAGGCAAATGTCAGATACATTCTCCCCATATGAACTGATCTATAAAAAAACCCTTCCATGATGGATCTGGTGGTTGGGTTCATCTTCTCCACCAATCAGAATTTAGCAAAGAACTTGGAAGATTCCACATTTGGAGATGTGTACCCACAATTTCAAGTTTTACTCTGATATAACTTGCCAGATAAATAAAGTGGTCACCCCAAATCTGATATTTTGCCCCCAATTACAAATGATCACCTTTCTGTGAATCAGGAAATAATAAAGATTTGACATCTACACAGCTAAGAAGTGATACACAAGTATATATTAGTCTGATTTACAATGAGCACCAACAGCTGAAGCTGAATGAAAGAGGCATCTAAAAGGGGGGTTATAATAGACAGAGGCTATTCCCAACCCATTGATAAAGGTGTTCTTGTAAATCAAGTGATATGTTAAAGAGTATATCGACACTGCCAGTGTCTCAGCAAGTAATATATTCACCTTTAATGATAGAAGAATAGAAAGCTGTGCGTTATATTCCCAAACCAGATGTTCGGATTCCTTTAATAATTTTTTTTATTGCAGAAAATAATAAGGGAGCTGTGCACTTCTGAGGAGCTCTGTTTCAGCAAAGATATAAAAGTAAGATCCCATCTGCCTGAGTTGTTTGTAACTTAGTTGGATATGGAAGATCTGACAATATTTACTGTAAAGAAGTAGAGTTTGGAAATTTTCTAGGTGTCCTTTGCAAATTTCCCTTAGTCAATATGAATAACTTTTTGGGTTTGCCTTGAAAATAACCATCTGTCTATCTAGCATTGGGGACCCTTGCTGATGGCTCCAGTGGTTGAGATAAATCCCAGACAGTAAATGTTGAAAATGGATTGATCCAGAGGAGTGCTCAAAATTATAGATAACTGAGTTCTGAAGTAGTGTCATTACAAAAGAGGCTCAACTCCCAGCTCTGTGGTCATGACAGTAATGCTTGTTGAAGGTATCTAGTAAATACCAAATGGCTGTAGTATAGATGTCTACAAAAGAGAGCTTTGAGACACATGCTGAAGGCCCAGTCCTCTGTTGGAGTGGACTTCGACTGCAGCGTTCACATGTGAGACATTTACTACCTGAGGGCACTAGATAATGCACTTGGCAGACCACTTGCAAAGGGTTTGCTTGGTAAGGCCTTACTTTCCAAAAGTAAAGGAGATGTACATCTGTTCCATTTTCATTATGTTATGCACTCATTTAAGGTGGCACCTGAGATAATGATGGCAGTTCCAGACCTAGGTGAAATGAAGCCATAGGCAAAAGACTGCATGCCATTAGTATCACCCACCATTACAACCCCCCACTCAAGATTAATTTTTTTCTCACATTTTAACTTATGCTTCAGCTTTTCCATATATCCTTTCCACACACTCTAACTGGCCAAGACTGCACTGTAATTACTGTAGTAGAAATAAGTGAACTAATCCTGGGTTCAATGGGCTGTTAACCACCCTTAAGCCATGAGTTTCTGTCGTTCATCTTGTGCATTCATATGAGACACTGAGGCACTGTCATGGGTTCAAGTTGTCTATTGTACATAAACAAAGTAACAAAAAAGCCAAACGGATCAGGAGACTGTAACAGACCACAAATGCCGCAATGGTGAAATAATCCAAGAATAATTCAAAGATTCTTGGATTATTTCACCATTGCGGCATTTGTGGTCTGTTACAGTCTCCTGATCCGTTTGGCTTTTTTGTTACTTTGTTTTTGGTCTTGAGTGGAGGTTGGCCGTTGCTTTTTTTTTTTTTTTTTTATTGTACATAAACACATCAGCAGCTGTAGTTGGGACATATATTTAAGCTAACTGACTGACTCATTACTTCAATTACACTTGCATGTGCATCTCCATTTATGCCTGCATTCACTCTGACTGACTATACAAAATGGCACTGATCTTGCATGTGCTCAATAACATATGTACGTGCTGTCTAGCTACAGTGGCTGACTAGGTACAATACACACAATGATCTACATCCTCCCTTTTTGATTTGTTCAACATACAATAGGAAAACAAAATATTTTACAAGCTAGACATCACATCAGCATTTAACAACAAATGAATTCAAGTCCAAGTTGCTGTGTATTTCAAAATGTCTCAGGAAATTCTACCCAATCTGGTCACATAAAAACTTTGATTGGGTTTAGCAACAGGGGCAGTTTTTGGGAAGTCTTTTACAGTTGAAACTTTGAGGATGACATCAGGATCAAGAAAGTGCACTGTCCTCTGGAATTTGAATACATGTAGAGTTGCTCTGAGAAACAGAGTCTCTGGCTCAGGCAATCTGCTACATTACTGGCTTGGAGACTGGCAATATGTGTCTTCAATTCCTTCTGAAATCCATTTCATCAGATTGTACAGTGTCAGATTTCTGTTCTTCACAAAAATGTTTGACAATTCCACCCGGTCATATTCTTTAGATTTCTGCAGTCTCACAATCTCTCCTTGTCTTAATAGTCTAAGAGGTTTGCTGGATTTATCATAGTACTACTTTTGTGTCTGGAGTTTTTTTTTTCAAAAGTTGAGTCTTCACCACTCTGTTGTTCTTTGCATTTGGAATCAATAATTATTTACTTATCGGAAGAGTTGTTCTAGTCTGTCTGGACATCAGTCTCTGAGCAGGTGAACCAAGCAAGTTAGGATTCCTAGATATAGAATCAATCACCAAACATTTAAAATAATGGTTACTATACAAAGCAACATGTTTGGCTAGGGCATTGTCCGCTTTCTTGTGGTTTATGGCATAGAGATGGCCGTGGTTCTCCCACATATGCTTGTCCAAAAGTTGTTGATTCTTTTCTACAAAAATCTATATCTAGGAATCCTAGAGGAGGTCCACATGCTTTTAGATTACTTGAATTAGAATTGAAATGGCAAATTATGTTAAACGCGTGTAATGTACCTGGTTTAAATTATGCAATTTCTATCAGCAGTTTGCTGAGACTTAGGAGTTTAAGCAGATAACAGAATACTGTGCATTTGATGAGTATAAATGTTTCTTGATTATTATTATTATATTTTATTTTAACATAATAGGGTTAAGTAACTTTAAGATATAATGGCACTTTCATTGATTAATTATTTTTTCATTTTGGCACCTGTTTTGGAATTTTACTATTTAAATGAGCTGGTTTGTGTGTTTTTTGTATTCTGATGAAGGCTGTTGTATCAGCTGAAAAGCACTTCAAAATCTATTGGAACTATTAAAGAGAGTTGGTTGCCAGTTTGTTCGGGGTTTTTTTTGTTTTTATCTAGAGTCTGTATCACAGGAACAATGCTGCGATATCAATTCTAATACAGGAAGATGATGTCTGAGATTTCTCCTGTATTCCACACCCACAGATTCTACGAAGTAGGATCTTGGCTCGGTACATATACCTGTTACTTGACCGTTCCAGTCAAAACCTTTCACTGTTTAAGGCTTTCACCATCTTCTTTCAATGGATGAAGAAATTTGCATGGTTTATAGCTGGACTTCCGGAAAGAATGCTTTTTGAATAATTGTGCTCTAATTGTTTTATTGTTCTTAGCTTTAGGTCTCAACAAACTGGAACTAATAGGCAATGTTCTGGACAGAAGTATCTGAGCAGGTGAGCCAAGTATATCGTCACAGGCTATGTTTCTGAGATTAAGTAAATTCAAAAAGACAGTGGTATTATCACACTTTGACCTCTCGGGTAAGTGCTTTGTACTCTGTACTGCATGTTCAGCTAGTCCATATGACTGTGGATATTCTAGACTACTAGTAACATGTACAAAGTCTCATTCTCCTGCAGATTTCTGAAACAACTGACTAATAAATTGGGTACCATTGTCAGAGATAAGCTTCTGTGGACTTCCATGGAATGAGAAATGATATTCCAGCTTGGTGATAACAGCAGTGGATGTTAGATTATGTAGTAAATCCATCTCAAACCAGTTCAAAGAAGAGTCTACCAACACTAAGTAATGCTGATTGTTCCACTTGAATACATCAGTGGCTACTGTTGACCAAGGTAGTTCAGGAACTTGACTTGGCTGAAGTTGTTCTTTTTGCAAATGCAGTTTAGTACTATTGTATACTGAACAAGAAGATAGTGCTTTATCAATGTCTTTTACTAGAGAGGGCCAAAATACTGATTCTCTCACCCTTCTTTTGGTAGATTTGGAAACTGGGTGACCACAATGCAAAATCTGGATATATTCATGTTATAAGGAAGCAAAAACAACAATTTTAGTACCTTTGAAAATAATGCCATATTCCATCTACATCTCATCTCTGTACGGAAAATACATTTGCACTTCAGGTGGTACACTAGATTGCTTTGATGGCCACCCAGCATTAATGCAGTGGTTGAGTTTTTGCAAAATTGGATCAGTCTTTCTATGATTTCTCAGCTCATCAAGTCTCATGGTAGAATAATTACGCACTTCCATGATGTCAAAGTCAAAATTCTCTGCATGAAGCTGTTCCATTTTATTTCTGGGCAATCTGGATAAGGTGTCAGCCAGATAAAGAAGTTTGCCTTTTGTAGAGATCATTTTGAAGTTGTACTTTTGCAATTTGAGCATCATTCTTTGCAATCTCTCTGAACCCAAATGCATAGGCTTCTTTTGAATAGTAACTAGAAGTTGGTAATCAGTTTCAGTTTGAATAGCACGACCATAGATACAATCATGTAACTTCGAACATGCAAATACTATTACCAAAAGTTCTTTCTCAGTTTGAGCATATTGCATTTCAGTTTGGTTAAGAGTTCTGCACCAAGACCAAATGTTGAAGCATCACAGGAAAGAGTTACTGGTTTATTGACATCATAGTATTTTAATATAGATGGTGGTGGCAATTTTCTGCTTAAGGTTTTCAAATGCTTTCTAGTGCTGTTCCAACCAAGACCATATAAAATTGTTGCGTGTCAGATCTCTCAAAGGTGCTGTTAACTCACCAAAGTCTGGTATAAACTTGCCTAAATAGTTGGCCATACCAAGAAAATGTTGTAGAGCCTGAACATTATCTGGAGCTGGCATCTCAAGAATGCCTGCTTGCTTGGATGGGTCTGGTTGCAAACCAGTGCTAGTAAATAAATGACCTACATATATAACTTCTGGTAGTCTGAATTTGCACTTAAGAGGATTGAGCTTTATGTTCACTTCACATGCTCTATCTAGAACTTTCTTAAGGTTTCTGTCATGCTCTGCCTCTAGCCAATAAATCATCTACTATTATGGCACAAGGACAACCTGAAAAAAATTGCTCCATTGCACTCTAAAAGGTTTCACTTGCAGAGTTTCTTCCAAATGGCAACCTGAGGAATCTCAGGGCAAAATGGGGCACTGAAAGTAGTTAGTAATGAGGATTTGCAATCAAGCATACTTGTCAAAATGAACTTTTTGCATCCAAGACAGAAAAAAACAATAGCATTTGGTATTAGGGCTGCAACTTCCATGACTGTAGGCATTGGATAGTGCAGTCTCTTTAATACTTTGTTCAAATCTCTTGGGTTAATACATATTCTGATTTCATCTGAGCCTTTTTTTGTGAGCTACTACCATAGACAACGCCCATTCAGTTGGTTCTGTAACTGGACAAATTACACCTTGCTGCACCATTTTATCCAACTAAGTTTTAACTTTATTCTGCATAGCTATCAGAACTTTTCTTGCTGGTTTGACCCCTGGACTGACCTCTAGGTCTAACTTCATAGAATACACAACTGGAAGTTTGCCCAACTTGTCATCGAAAACATCAGCATACTCTGAGAAAATAGCTTCAGTAAAATTGGAACTAGGATATGTGTTATATGATAGCTTCAGTAAAGTTGGAACTAGGATATGTGTTATATGATGAACTTCTTTGGTAAAAGAAAGCAAAATCATTCTCAAACTGTCTCTGAGACCCAGTAATGACTGTACAGATCTTCGGACTACATAGAATAGCAAGCTGTAACAGTTCTCAGCCAAATAACATGAAAGCACTACTGAGCCTTCGGTTTGAATTTCTTCACCTCCATAAGCAGCAAGTTTCGCACTACTAGCCACATTGAGCTGTTCATTACTTCTCACCTTAGCAAATGTGTCTACTGACATAACATTATACTTTGAGCCAGTGTCTACTTTAAGCTCAGTGGTTTTACCATTGATCTGGACAGTACAAAACACTTCATTCTTTGCCAATAAATTTACTGCATCAACCTTTTCACCAATTACTGATACACCATCTATGTAGAAAGTAGAGCTGCAGTTCTCTAGATGATTAACTTGCTTTTTGTGTGACCCTTCTTTATAACTGTGCGAGGTTTACTTGATTTGCAAAACTTTTGAAAATGGTTTATTTTTTTTACACTTGTGACATTGCTGACCAAATGCTAAGCATTTTTTTCTTTTAGCGTCATGATTGGCACCACAAATGCAACAGTTAACAATAAAGCTGGAGCTGGGTTTTTACTAACTCACCCTTGTACTGCACTGAGCATGACCTTTTCTTAGAACTTGCTGTAAAACTACAAGTTTTACCTGGGGAGCCTGCAGGGGTGGCAAGTGCCATGTGCTTAGGTCTGCTTCTGCTAGTGACAAGTTGCATGCTGTCTACATTTGCTATGGAGCCTGCTGAAGCCATGCTCTTATCACTTGCAAGCATACTTGCGTGCCTTTCTGTAACTTCATGGATTTGACAAATCTCAGTAGCTTTGCTCAGGATTAAATCACTGTCATGAAGCAAAATCTTTCTCACTGCAGCACTATTGATACCATACGCAAGCCTGTCCTTTATCAATTCATCCACCAGACAGATGCGTTTTAGCTTTGTTTCTTAGGTCATTTATATAAGCTGCAAAAGTTTCCCCTGGTTTTTGATCTCTTGTGTAAAACAAGTGAGTCTCTAATGTAATATTTGTCTGTGGTAACACATTTCCCTGAACTTGCACTTCAAGCACTCAGGGTCTTCCCTCAATTCAGCCTGTACAACAATACAATCTTTGAAATCTTTGAATCTTTGAAAATATGATGGTTTTCACCTTCTCCCTCATATACTGCTGGCACATATACAAATGAATGCTCTCTTTCAATGGCCTCTGACCCAGCTAGGTTTAGAAAAAATGAATGACCTGGTGCATATATCTTTGTCACAATAAGCTGCTTGTATAAAAATATTGTACTCTTGCTGAAATATTCTCCAGTTCTCTGCAATATTCTGATCAAATACCAATGGTGAAGGTTTTTGAAATCCATCTGCCATATTAACACATACCAGTGAAGGCTTTTACAAGTATGCATGGATGCACACTCATAAACATATGCCAGAAATTTATGCCAATATTTGTAACTATGCCAACTAGCACAACAAGCCTCTGAATAACTCAAATTTGCAAAATAAGCCTCTCAGGCACAGTAATACTCTTGAAACCACTGTACTGTAAGAAATCACTTCTTATCAGTATAAGAAACATTTCAAAATAACTGCTCTGTGCCAATGAACTAGGCAGAAGAAGCTCAGACTAAGAAACATTTCAAAGTAACTCCACTTTGCAAATAACCAGCACACAGCACACTGAAACTTTATCAAAATGGCTGTAGTTTGCTAAATAACCTATACAGTACAAGAAATACTCTGTAATAGTGGCACTTTGCGAATAGACACTCCCAGCATGAGAAACAGCTGTATTTTGACTGTACTTCATGAAATAGTTGCACTTTGCACACAAATAAACTCTTTAGAGTAAATGTACAGTAATCAGCACACACTGAAAGCACTTTTACACACTCTGAGATACTTTGAATAACTCTAATTATGCCCTGAATACAATGGGAAATAGTAGCTATGCCAAAACACAATACTTTGCCAAAAAACATGCAGCCACCTTGCTTTATTTATGCTTAATGTGCCCTTTTTTTGCCCTTATTACATTCGTTTTGCTGATTTAATCTTTTTCCATTTCCATCATACTTTTCTTGTACTCGTTTTACTCTAAACATGCCCGTTTTGCATTAAACATGTTCATTTTGCAGTTTTGAGGTAATTCCATGTGCTTTTCTGATAATTGTTTTATCAAATATCTTAATTTTAAACATTTTGTTTAATGAATTAACCTTGTGTGCCTCTCATTTGTTTAATAATGTGGTTTATGCCCTTGTAATGATCAGTTTTATCTTTTTTATAAAATAAATCCTTTGTTTACGTTTTCATTACCTTTGGTTCATTTCTGGCCCCTTTTTGTGCTTGTTTCTCTTAGTTTACCTTCACTGTTATCTCTGTACCTCATAGCTCTGACAAGCAGTCTCTGGAATCCTGGTTCTGAGACCATGTCACTCGTCCAGTCAGGATAAAATAGACAAGTCTTTGTGGGTTCTGTTCAAGCGGCTTTATTTTGTACAAGCATATCCCTATTGAGGCTTAATAACTTTAACTTAGATAAACTTATAGGTTTACAATCATTAGTGTAAACTACAATCTGCCGGTACATATGCTGCCGAAAATCAGAGTGCCGTTCACAAAATGGGAACTGTACAGGATAGTCAAACAGACTTATGCGAATGCAGTAGTGCATTCACATAAGTGTATTCGACTAACTGTATAGAGATCATGGTACAGTGGGGATTGGAATTTCATCCAACTCCCTACTGTGGTGCATTCTTGGTGTTGGAATATATTATTAGCAGGAGGTGTGAGGGGTGCAGGGGGGCTTGCCCCCCATACAAAAATGTGATATTTTGTATAGGAGTTTGATGTACATCAGCTCCTATATAGATATCATATGATGTTTTCGATGACAATGTCGACCCAAATGTGTCGATCATTTGGGTGCACATTGTGAAGCCATCGAGATTCCGGATTTGTTGGTTTATTTTGATAGTGTGAACGGAATGTGTTTTGCCTTTCACACTAACAATAGTAAACCAAACCTATAAACAAACTAACTATTACACTCATACATGCTCACTCTCTGGCTGCACTCCCAAAATGGCACTGAAGCCAGCATATGCTGACCTTGAAATGCTTCTTAAAGGTACAACACACAAACAAACACACACTTGCACACACACACACACACACACACACACACACACACACACACACACACACACACACACACACACACACACTGTTCTACACCAGACACATGACAGGATATACCAGGATGACAGATGTGGATGTCCAGATGTGTGACCTGGGTGCTGTTTTTGGCTAATATTGTTGTGACATTGTGACTTCTATGAGGCAAGGCACCATCCTGTGCAGGTGTGGGATTGTGGCCACCATTTCATGTTTCTTTATCATTGCATGTAACTGTTTGAGTATAGCTTATGTCTTAGCCTGTGGGCACCATCTCCGCCATCTGCCCTATTGCATGTACTTCTGGTAACATAGCTGCTTTTGCTTGCTATGAGAACCTTTTAATATATTTTATTTATTTATCCTTTCCTGACTGAGTTAGTCCCACTGGGATAGCAGCCTCTTTTCAGGGGAGACCCGAGGTAGTATTTATACTACTAGAGGAAATTTGGGCATGGCACTGGGGCACTTCCCCTTCACTTTTTGGTTGTGATGTTGTAGAGCCATTGATTGTAAGTAAGATAAGAAGACAGAGGAGAAAGTGGTAATGTTTGTGAATTCATGTCTGTTAAAGTAAATCAAGAGATGGAAGGAGAAAAATAAGGAAAATGTGACAGTTGCTAGAGTGAAAGTCATGGCTATGGATATAAGTTGTGTGGGTAGTGGAGTACTGCACATTACGTTTATGGAACTGTGAAATGGTGGACTGGAGAATGCAGTCTTATGACACATGATCGATGAGCTGGAACCTGATGATAATAGTGCTGTTGTGTAGTCAGACCTAGGTCCAGTTCAATTACTGGATAAAAAAAACATGCTGAGTAATCATGACGTTTTGAAGGCTGTTGAAAAAGCAGCTGACAATTTCCTGTATAAGAGCAGGTTGGAGACTGATAAAGAACAAACTGAGAGAAGTCACATGCAAATGGTTGTTAAAGGTACTGCACATATAACATGCACTATTATGCAGAGGCAGAAATCAGGCATTAAAATGGAAAAGTTTGGACAGATATTGGTTTTGAGTTAATATTATTAGTCTGCTGGCAGTTTCGACAGAGGACATAGGGCCTTTTATACATATTGGGAATAAATCATTTGCTGAAGTGAGTTTTGAATCTTATGAAAAAGCTGAACAGTTTGCTATGTTATTTGAAAAAAGTCTTTTTGTACACCTTGGAATAATTATGTGTCTAGAGAACATGATACAATGTTTCAAATTAACTTAAAAGTTGCAATTTAGGACTGCATGGGTTACTGAAAATGAAATCAAATGCAAGGCTGTATATGACATTAAGAAAATGTTATGATAAAAGAATGCCATGGAAGGGGGAATGGGATTTGTTGGTTTATTTGGATAATAAGAAAGGACAAATTATGCATTTACCTAGCTATGTCATTATAAACTGCAGAAAAGGAATGCTGAGGTACTGGGAGCAACCTAAAGCATGTTTGCATTGTGGGAACAGTGACCATTTAATTGGTGAATGTCCTAAAAGATGTTGCTTTTAATGTGGGGAACTTAATTGTGAGCATCTTTGTAGAAAATATGGGGCTAAAGATGAGTTGGTTTGGCTGCAAAATGATTGAGGCAGTACAAGAAAAGGCTGAAAATCAGGAAGAAAATCTGCAAATTGCTGAAAGTGAAAAAAGGAGTATAGGTGTTACAGCTGAAGAAAAAGCAGTAATTGTGTGTGTATGGCATGGAAAGCAAGAAAAGGATCTGCAATTAATTAAAAAGAGAATACATATCAGGAATTAGAAAAAATGGAAGGAGGGGAGGAGGATGAGCAACAAGATGAGAGGTGTATTATAGGTAGGATGTTAAGAAGAAGGATAAAATTGACGAAAGAAAAAATGTTAATAAAGGCAAAGGATAATGTTGGGGTGTTGTCTTTAAATGTCAGTAGTATTATTACTGAAAAATATAGGTTAAGTTTTCTTAATTGAGCAAGAAAATGCTGTTTGCTGGTTGTTAGATTTTTGCATATCAGACAAAGAAATCAGACTGAAACTATGGGGGAGAGGATGTTTTGAGTTTGGGGAAGATATATGTTCTGGGATAGCAGTGACATTGAAAAAATGATGTAGTTATGATAGATGTTAATATTGTGAAACCTGGAAGGTGTGTAATTTGTGATATGACATAAGGATGTACATTTTGGAGGACTTTGGCACTGTAAACTTCTACATTACTTATAAAAAGAAAAAGTATTTTTGAGGAAATAAAAATGTTAATGCTTAACATGAATATCATTATTATGATAGGTGATTTTAATTATACTTTAAAATGAGAGGGAAAGTGAAAAAAGATATTTCCGAGTTTAAAAATGTATGAAGTTATGGGTTTTATTTTTAGGCAAAGCAATAAAATATATGTATAAGAGGGTGATGTTAAGACAGAAATAGCTTTTTTTAATTCAGAAAGTTTGCAAGAAACAAAATCTGAGACTGTTGAAGTTAATTTTCCAGATCATTATTTCTAAATTGTCTAATGAAGAAAGTTATATAAAAGAAGGAAAAAGCAATAACATATTATTTGGTGAAGTTGATAATGAAAGTTGGTTTAAGGAAAAGATAGATAAATTATGGGGCCATCATTTGACTTTGAGTCCATTTTATAGTAGGAAAGGTATGTGTATAAAGTTGAATATATGAGTGCAGAAAGAACATTTTGGAGAGATCAAAGGTGGTTTAAGATGTATAAGATTATGTTAAGGAGTACAATGAAAGTTTGTTAGAAGACAAAATTAACAGGAGGGACAAGAAGAAAAAGTTGTATCAGGAAAATGAAAGAAAATAGGTATAATGATTTGATGAAGGTAAGAAAGAGGAAGTTTCTCCTTTCTGGAGAAAAAAGTAAAGCATGATGGGGGAAAGTTTAAGTCTATTAAGAATGATATGGGGATATAGTGTTTAAGATGAGTGAGATTATGAATGTTTTAGAAAAATATGAGCAGAATTTTTATTGTAAATGGAAGATCAAAGGAATGTATAATTTGGAATACTAGGAAGATAGGGAAAGAGGGAAAATAAAAAGTAAAAAAATAAAGAGTAAAGAGATAAATGAGGTCTTGAAATATTAAAATGATAAGTGCTCCACAGCCTAATGGAATATAATATGAATTATATGTGAGAATAGCCAGAAGAAGAAAGGTTTATCAGCTTGAGGTGATAAACCTTAGTGATTGGAATATGGTATTAGTGATGAAAAAATCTGTGAGGTAAATTATGAAAATTATTTCTAAAAAAGGAGATAAGGTTAAGATTAAAAGCTAGACACTTATAACATTAAATACTGTGGATGATAAAATATTTATGAAAATAACTCAGAGGAGATAAGTAAAGTGATGAATGATATTATATGGAGTGATGCATACAGTACAGAATATAGGATCGTTAAGGATTCATTTTTAATTGTTAAAGAGTTTTTTGTGATATTAATATGAAGTAGAAATAATAGCTGTGTTTGATGTTGAGAAAGCATATTATACTGCAGATCATGATTGTATGTTTGAGATAATGAGAAGTTATGGGATTAGTAAGAAGACTATGAATGCAATTGAATCTGTTTAATCATTTTATTCTGTGAAAGTTGAGGTGAATGGATAGTTCAATGAGGAGATTAAAATAAAGAGGGGAGTTAAGAAAGGGTGCTCATTAATTTTTTTTTTACAATTATGATGAATGCAGTTTTGGTTAAAGCTTATAAAAGGGTAAGGGAGGAGTATTTAAAATGTGTGATGTTAAAATTGCTGTATACATGTCTTATGCAGCTGCTAACCTAATAATTGCTAAAAATAATGGCTGGGTTAGAAAAAGTATTATACAGATAGAATATTGTCTGAAGATGTAGGAGTCCTCTTGAATAAAAACAAGTATAAAGAACTTGGAGAAGTTGTTAAAATAGCAGGGGGCTATTTGTCTAAGAATTCTTTTAATTTATTGGGGATTGTTAGAAATCAATGGAAAAGACTATTGTTAGACTTGTATAACATTATTAATATTTGGAAAAAGTTTGATTTATTTTTTAAGAAGATTTATTTTAATATATTTAGCGTGTTTAGGTAAATTAGACTATTTGGATGTTTTGTTTGTTTGTTTTCCAAAAGATTTAGAGGAGAAGCTTTTTGAATTTTTTTAACTACTTTGGCAGGGCTAGCCACTGAGAATGTAAACCTTGGCTCAAGATGATTGTCACTTTTGAAGTGACACCCTGATTCAATTGCAAAAATGGGAAAAGGGAGTTGTGGATGGATGGATGGATGGATGGATGGATGGATGGATGACATTCTAAGTTGAACCCAATTAAAAGAGGGATATTGCATTGTGATTATAGGCAAGGAGGATTTGGATTAAAAATCCAGCAGTTTTTCTGGCTTCCATAAACATGCATTGGATTTTTTTCTAAAATAAATTTTGAAGTGAGAGATTGTTTTGGAAAGCTTATTTGGAAAAAGAGTATAATGAGATATGGGAACTGGGGAAAAGAAGTTTGAAGCTGTTAATGAGACAGAGTACTGTGAATTAATTAAAAGTTGGGATTTCAAACAGAATGTTAAAATTGATAGAAAAAAATGATTTGAAGGAGTCATAGAAAGTTTTTATTATGTTAATATATGGGAAGATAAGTTTGATAAGATTTAAAAAGCTATTAGAAGAAAATAGGATTGATTTAAAAATTAATTAGAAGTAAGATATTTTATGGAGGTTGATGTTAAATAAATTACCTATTAAAGGTTAAATGAAATATAACAAATGGATGACAGGTTGTTTAGAATATGTAATACAGAGGAAACTATGGAGTATATATTTCTTGAATTTGAGAGAATTAAAAATGTGATTTTTGTGTTATGAAAATTTTCAAAAAGAAATATTTAAAACAATAAGCATGGATATGGTGCTGTATTGATATTATGAAAACAGAGAAGTGGAAATGATGGATAAATTAGATAAATTACTGATTAGTATTCTTTGGAATTTTCAAAATATAAGCTGTAGAGAGCTTTTGTATAGCCACATTTGGGATTATAGCATTCTGATGTATAAAATTAAAAGGTGGCTGTGGAATAAGGGGGTGAGGTTGGTAATATGAAAATGAATACTGATATGATGCTTTGATTTATGAATAACTTTTCTTTCAAATTTGAATATACAATATACATTTTGATGTGTAAATATGTGAATATGTAATAAAGTCCCTAATTTGACAGGCTGTGGGCACCATCCAGGCTGCTGCTTAATTTCGTATATATGCGTAGCTGGCTTCATTTCGTATATATGTGTAGCTGGCTTCATTTTGTATATATGTGTAGCTGTACACTTGCACTATTGTCTGCATGTCACCTATGTCTGTGTATGATTGATGGTTTGTACCTTTTTCTTCAGCCCCTGCAGAGTGAGAGATGAATGGTGTGGAAATGACTGCAGAACAGTATGTATTATTTGTACTTCCTACCTGTACTTATAAAGTCGGTAACATCTGTAGTGCGTCCTCAGTAATGGCACCCTTCCCATTCTGCTTCCTTTGTGTAGGTCAGAATGGCACCAATGAGCTGCAGGCATGTCAGCCATTCCCTGTTTCCACCCCAGACAGTTAATGAATTGCCCTGACTCAGCCAGAGCTGGATCCATTGGTAGAGGTGGTGGCTCAAGCTGGGCTGCTCAGCATTTGTCCCTCCTGCAGCAAATTATGGACCCACTTCACCATCTGACTTCTGTTGTTGGGTGACGAGAGTAAAGCATAACCCATACAACCAGCCATCCCGACCCTGAATCTCCATCTAACATGTCCCAGTAACAATCCTTTGAGTTGTTTAGCTGCAAGCATACTGTACCCCCTCCCTAGTTCCAGCTATTTGTCTACCCTATGTTTTTCTGCCTATGCTTATATCATTTAACCCCTATACCACATAACCCCTTCTAATGTGTGCCAGTCCATCTCTCATCTGTCTCATTATTGAATGTGTGTTTGCCTGTCCCCTACCAGCTACCCCCAAATTTTCTCCCTTGTTTACATTTCACTCTTCCCATCATCCCTTCTGTCCATATCTACACATAAAAAAATAAGAGACCAATCCCTGCAAAACCATTGTATCATTCCTCCCCTCACTTGCTCTTCTCTTTGTTTCCTTCTCTCTGTACCTCTGCTTGCTAGATACCCTCTGTCCTATACTCCCCTTTGCACCCCTTAAATGAAAAAAAAAGTGTCCAGCTGACTGGGCACCAGATAACAGCTCATTTGAATCTGCTTTATGTTATTGGCATGAATCTGCTAGTGATGCCAGCTCATGCTGCCTACTGTGGGCTTGATGCATGCTCTCATGAGCTCATATAAGGTAGAATGAAACCACTGCTTTACCTTACTCCTTGGCTGATCTCCTGCACCACTGAGCTGAGGTTATACCTTTTCCATCCTGCCCAGTATTCCGACTGACTCAGAATGCAGGGTCACAAAACACAACAATCCCAATAGTATTATCTCCCTTAAGGACACATATACACTAAACTAAGAATTTATGTATAATTTCACATGTGCCAATGGGCTGAACTCTCTTTCAGAATTAGTTCCTCTGCCTTGTCCTTATATGTGCTAGGATTGACTCTGGGTCCCCTAGTGCCATGAACTGCATTAAGCTGGTAATCAGGAAATGAATAGATTAAATAATGGCAACTTACAACAACTGCATTGGGATAAAGATAAATAAATCACTACACTGGGTATAGAGGAAGTGTGCTTAATAGACTTTTCTGATTCATACAGATATAGCATGAATGAAAAGAGTGAGCCTGATAGAAACGGGAATCAAAACAGTAAAAAAATAAAATCAAATAAAAAGAATGTGCCCACTTGCAAAATAAGAACAATGCAAATGTTACAGGAAATAATGTCCTTCACTGTGACTGTCAAACGACTTAAACCTTTATTATCAGTGTCAGCATTCCTGTACTAGCCCAGATACCCATTTTTGGTACAGAATACCTAATAAGGCAAGGTAAAAATTTCATTTGTGTCTGAGAATCAAATCTGGATAAATGTTTGATGAAGCACAGCGTTTCTTTTCATTGTAAATGGATTCAGTAATCCTACATATCTTAGGTGACAGTAATCGTTTTAAGTGACCTTCACATTTTTAATCTATTTGGAGTATGTGAATACTTTATATTTGCTTCATTCATATCTTTCAGAATCATTCACTTAAATACTTCAGCATTTGAATTCATATTTCTGATAAATCACATTGTAAATTTGCATTTTAGAGGTTTTGCCTTCACAGTCAATTGTCTCTTTATGAATTGTCTGCACTGGGCCCTCCAGTATTTATGGCTGCAATGTAAAAATGCACGTCTTTATTAAATTTTGTTATTTATGAACCACACAAAAATGGTCACTTGAAAATATAAGTACTTTTACAGAGTGCATAAAAATGATATAACACAGTAATAACCACTTAATGCATAAAATTAGCCTTGTAATTCAAACCAATGGCTGCCAAAGCTACAGGCAGAGGAATCATATCCAGATAGACTATGCTGTATGAATTCTTACTAGAGCCTGCAACCTGACCTTTGAATGGGACAGAATAATGTTAATGGCATATATATATATATATATATATATATATATATAGAGAGAGAGAGAGAGAGAGAGAGTACCCATATGAAAGTCTATATTATAAGCGCGAAAGTCCTTTTCAGTGAATACAAAAACAGCAACACCTATTACGTGAACTGTGAATACACTGAATGCCCTAAATATCGAAATTCAAAATTGCGAATCGTCATAGTTGGCCAACCCCACCGCCCGCTACATACTACCTACCCAAACAAAATAAATAAATCACATACATACACTAAACAAAACCTTACTTCTAACCCAAAAGTAAAGCTTGCATATACTACCATGTATTCACTTACCTTAACCCACACCTTAACCCTAAGGTCCGTAACTATCGCACATTTACCTTAAGGAGCTATACCCAAACAAAATAAATAATCCACACACATACACTTAACAAAACCCTACAAAATAAATAAATCGCATGCATACACTAAACAAAACCCTACTTCTAACCCTACACTAAGCCTTGCATACATTACTATCTATGCACTTACCTTAACCTGCACCCTAACCCTAAGGTCCGTAACTATCGCACACTTACCTTAAGGAGCCATACCGCAGAAGGGCCAACTATGACGTTTCGAATTTCGCACTTCAGGACGATCAGTGTTTTCGCGGTTCACTGAATATGTGTCAACATTTTTGTATTCGCGCAAGTGGACCTTCAAGGTTCTAATAAGGAACCTCCATATGAGTCTCCTGCTGGTCTGTTGCCAGCTATCATATCTTAGGTGCTAAAGGTGATCTCAGCCTCGATGTCTCTCACACTCACTCATGCTTCATCATACTCCCACTGATGTCAGCCAGCATCACATCTGATGTTGCACCTTGAAGATGATAGCATTTGTTATTCTTTGCTTTATAAAAAACACAGCCCTATAACATTTTATGTTTTCACTGACTACTATTTAAAGGAAAATTCACTTTTAACAAATACAGTCCGACCAATAATGAAAAGGGATTTTTTTTTTAAATTCATCATGTTCAGAACTAATAACAAATGTAATGACATCGCCTATTTATGTGATAGTAGATGTCAGATCAATGCAGCCTTGTCTGTATAAATACACTACCACAGAGAACCTGCCCCACATCTTTCATTTTTTTTCCTCAGCTGTGGACAAATTTTTAAAAGTCAAAGACCTCTATCTACTCTGCAAAGTGTGCTGGACTCCACCCCCCTCTTTGCGACCATACCTCATTTTAGTTTTTCATAATTATTGTTGTAGTGTCATTTTAAAATACGTGCTTCTTCTACTGAATCATATGCACATTTGAAATAACTAAGTATAACCGTTACTTAATTTTGCTGATGTTTGTGACTCACACAGAAGGCAGTGTACGCATTTTATTCTAAGACAACTATTATTATTTTTACTAATTAACAACATCTTCATATTTACTGCATAAAAATGTAAAGGAGCTTTGAAACTACTCCCCAAAATAAGCATTAATAAAGTAGAGAAAACTGCTCTAAAACAGGTTAAGTTAGCATTTTTAGGTGGCATAAAGAGGTTGTAATCAAATATACCATTATTATTTTGTGGTTCCACCCCTGGTCGTATAATATTACTGTACCCCACAGAACCCATCCCTTTGTACTGTGGGTGTAGGAACTGCATATTATTTTCTTTATTTAACATTTGGTAACCGGGAAAGTCCGACTTGGAGCAAAGCCAATTATCAGCAGAGGTCCAGGGAGAAATGCTCCAGACACATGTCTTTCTAACGTGGGGGGAAACTGGAGCACCTAGAGGAAACCCACATGAACGCAGGGAGGGAATGTGGACTCAAAACAGAAGGCACCCCAGCTGAGAGTCAAACAGGAGAACCTCTAGCTGTAAGGCAACAACCCTACCGCTGCACCACGGCACCATCCATATTACAGTGGATTATTGTCCTGGCCAGATAGTGCAGTGCATGAAGGTGTTCTGCTGTACTAGCAATGTATAAATAAAATGTGGAAGTATGCATTAAGACTGTTCTGCCTTTCTGTCTGCATGTAGGGCGGAGAGGAAGAAGTCTTTGTACATCTATGTCCCTAGGTCCTGAAGACATGTCTTTTGTGTGGCCATTACTTATTAGATAAACACAGTTTTACCTACACACACACACACACACACACACACACACACACACACACACACACACACACACACACACACACACACACACACTTTCCTCAGCGTCTTCATATATTCTCTGAAGTCTTATCAAACTAGATTTCTGCTGCTCAATCTGTTTCTATAATGTCCCTGAACTGTACAGACTCTGTTTTTTTGAAACACTCCTTTACTACAGAGGTGTTGCATCATTTCATCCTGCATCTCTAATGTGGATCAGGCTGTTCTTGCTGAGCTTTATTTTAGAAAAGAAAGGTTTGTATAATTGTAAAACTGTTTCTTTCAGAAAGGAAAGACATACTCACATACACACACACACACACACACACACACACACACACACACACACACACACACACACACACACACACACACGCATTTGAAAAGCATTTGAAAATTGAAAAACTCTTGTATTTTATGTAGGTGTCTCTCATCCAAACTACTCAGCTTTTTCTAATTTCAGTGAGATTGCTGACTATTACTTGTAATACACTGCAAAAGAGCATTACAGCATCATCATTTAAATCATACCTGTAGCCCTTACAGTCTGTTGTATGAGACCAGAAGTGCTAACCTCTCTTCAAAATCAATGCCAACTTTTCATATTGCTTGGTATGCACTGCTGAATTCTTCATAAACAATAGTGTAGACATCTTCTGACTAAGTCTTTTATATAAGGATTAATACAGGATATTTACAATAGATGTTGGTATGAAGAAGCTTACATAGATCTTTTTATTTTATGGGTACTTAAACCTAAAATCTTCTTATAACTTGCTCCAACAAAAATAATATTAAGAATTCCTAAAGAGATAAATATCATTTAGAAAATACCAGATGTAGAAACTATAATAAAACATCTGATACTTGTGATACAGAATGCAAGCTTTGTGGAGACGAGTGAATTATATGGCTCTTTGCAGACTTTTATTCAGATTTCTACAATAAGGAAAGGATCAGCAGTGAGCAGATGGGTCACAACAAGGGGTAGGACATGAGTTGCCCCTAAATTAGATGAGGCACAATAGATGGATGTAGTTAAGTATTTAAGGTTATCAAGAAACTCAAAGGTGGAAGACCAGCAGAGCAGATGAGTATCTTGATGATTTTTATAAGAGGGTGAGAAGCCAGGAGATAATGGCTTGAAGGAAATCTTTATTAGTATCCTTAACAAAAACTGTGTTATACCTCTGAGGAAAGAGACCATCGCAGCATTGTTCTTAAAAGGGAAGGAAGGGAGGGGCGGAGAAACGATCTGGTCAGTTATAGACTTATTTCTATTACCTGTTATCACCAAGATATTCACAGTGCTCTAATAATCAAGACCTGAAATGGTCATCATCCAGATAGTGATGAATCAAAGACAGAAATTGTAAAGGGCAGGCAAACTGTGGATCATTTGTAACTGAAACTTTGCAGAGCTGCTAGAACAAAATCAAGACCAACTTGTTGAGGTCATTCTGTTTGACACCCATAAAGCAGCTGACACTATGTTATGGGGTTGATGTTCCAGGTCTTGGAAGAATTAGTTCAATGATAAGGTTTCATTAGGATAGAATGATCTATGAATAATGACTGTCAGTTGGGTATTTTGGCTAATGAAAGATTATCTGACAAAATCAAAGTCAACAGAGAGATATTGCAGGAAGTTCACTCTTGCCTTTGCTGTTTTTCTTGGGCATCAAATCTTTAGCTAGTAAAGTCAGAGAGATGATGCCCAGAAGTAATATGAGAAAAGGAATTTTTTTTCAAAAACCATCAACTTATTCACAGGTGATTGTATGGTATTGCTACCAGAAGCTGATAGCAGCCGTCCAAGGATACTGTCAATGTTCAGTGAGTTAGGAAGGGAACTAGACTGCAGTATCACCACCAAATGCTGATAATAACCTGGACTAAAAGTACTCAAGTAAAGGACTTAGATCTGTTGGTGTTTAGGAGACTGAAGGCAAATACTAGGGTGAAGAGTGTACCCAAATACATGTGAAACTTATGAAAAGGACTTTTTAGTGTTGGGTGGGGCACAAAATGGTGAACCCAATGGATTTTGAGCCATCCATTCCATCTGAGAGCAAATGAGTTCAGAATTTAAAACAGATACTATTTAGCATGTCATAGTACATAAGAAAGTGTGGCACATTGTTATAGCAAATCTGGAACATGGATACTGATACAATTCATTGAAAGCCATACTAAACAATATACTGCTGCAGTTCAAATTATCTTTACCGAAGCTGCTGTAATAAGTTTCAAGTACACAGAATGGTGAGAACCTGAATGGTGGAATAAAGTCAGGGCTTCCATGTATGCTAGTGGTACCCAAGACTTGGGAAAAAAACTTGTACAGTGAGAGGATTACTTTGTAAAATCAGAAATGGGGCTGTTACCTGCTGTCATGTTCTAGGAGAGAGGGTATGTGATCCCATCTCTTAACATAAACCCTGCCAGTAGCAGGGGAAGTGTGGCACATTCCTTTTTTCCCCAATTTAATGTTTATTTATTTATGCATATTTAAAAATACAAGCAAAACAAGAAATAAAACTGAAAACAGAAAAACATCAACTATATACATTATGAGTAATTTGTAAACAAAATATGTACAAAGAGCAATAACCCATTATAATGTCTTGAGAAAAAACTGACATTTTTACATAAAGAATGATAGAAATTGCAGTGTATTAATGTATTGGTGTTCTCCAATTGATTGTCTCATAGTTCACGTTATTTAAGCATTTATAGAAACGCATTTATAGTATATATGACACTTAATATACTTATGTGCAAAGAACATTAGAGGTCTGATATATGGGAATGGAAATAAGAGAAGAAAGAGATAGAGTAAAACTATCTACAACTATTTACACATTAGATGCCACAGTATTGATTCTACCAGTAGGAAGGTTGAAAGATAAAGATGACAGGGAGATAGAGCGAATAAAGTAGACTTTTTGGGTTTGATGATTGTGAGTTGTATATATAGAATTAGATTTTTTAGATTGGTCTTCATCTATAATTTTATTATTGAATGAGTATATGTTCCAGTTTAATATTTACTATAGTGTCTAGAAGGTAACTCCAGTAAGCTTGAAAGCATGACATTTTATTGGGGTTCTTAGCTACCACTTTATGAGAGGTTATAAATTTTCTTGCCATTACCTTAACGTTTTCCCATGTAATTTTGAATTTATCTAACCAATTTGTTGCAATAAAATGTTTAATTAGCACACAAATTGTAATTATAACATGTTTGTTTATGCCAGTGAGTTAATTGCTGTTTCCCATGAAAAAGTAGTCTTTTCATACCCCATTTTTTCAAGTTTTAATTTAAAGCAACACCATAGTTTATAAACTTTCTTACAATTCCAGAAGATATGTAATAAATCAGCACTCTCCTGGGGGCAGAAGGGACATGTTAGCATTTTTTATAAGCACATTTTTTTAGGACAGCAGGTGTATATTATGCATTATTGTTGATCATGAGCTGCGTATATATATTAGGTTTTTAAATTGAATTACATTTAGTGTATTTTTTATTGCTTGGGATTTTTGGTCTATAGAAATATTATTTTTTTCATCCCAGTATTGGGGTATAGAAGTGAAGATTTGAATTTAATTGCAAATATTAGTTTATAAGCATTGGAGATCATTTTTGTTTTGTAGGAAAATATTTTTAAGGTTGATTGGGTTACTTTAATGTCAGGTTCATCAGTTTTTATGTTAGAAAACTTGACATTAATGAGTAATTTAATTTGTCTAAGCATAGTACCATATTTGTGTGGTACTCCTAGATGGGATCTTAAATCAACTAAGTTTAATTTATCTACTTGGTGTATTTGCAAGACCATTATATCTTTGATTTGGGGATAGTTTGTGAGGTCTATCATTTTCTTACTAAGTTTCACAATTGGATTAAGGTGTATAGGTTGTAAGAGTTCAAGTGTGTTTTCTAGGTGAAGTGATGTTATTACATTTTGAAATATACAACACTACAGTTCAAAATGTTCCATGTGGCAGTAGACAGATAGGTAAAGAATAAATCCACTGCAAAAAATACAAGCTGTTTATTCAGATGTAAGTGCTTTTGAAATTTACAACATTTCTTCATCAGACATGTTGTACATTTTGAAAGCGCTTACAGCTGAATAAATACCTACTGTCACACAGAACATTTTGGATTGTAGTGTTTGTATATTTGTTGTATTCCTGTGGACTTCATCACTGGTTTTGTGATTGTTTTGCATTTGAGATTTTGAAATATATTTATTTTGTTCTTGATCATGGGATGGATTCTGACTAAGCTATTATTCTTTAGTTTAATATAGGGTAAGGCTTTCAGATTAATATTGAGGGAACTTATTTGATTATATCAGATTTTGATTCAGAGATAGAGTCAAATTTGGCTGACTGGATCATGATTAGAGATTTGAATAATTCAGCTAGCACAGATAATATCATAATATAGTTTAAAGTCGGGTAGTCCTATACCTCCTTTTTCCTTTGGTAGTACGAGTTTATCATAACAAATTCTTGTAGTCTTTAGGTACCATATGAAGTTTGAGAGGACGGATTTCATTTTTCAAAAGAAGTTTTTTGGGATATTTAAATGTATGGCATTTAACTGGCATAGGATTCTAGGTAGAACATTCACTTTAATGATGGCTGCTTTCGATAAAGGGGGGGGGGGTTATATTCTTCCACCTAGATATTTCCTGTCTGACGTTTTCCCATGTTTTTTGTAGATTAGCTTTCATCAAGTTTTTATGTGTGTATGCAAAGTTAATACCTAGATATTTTCGTGAGTAGTTGACTGTGATTTTAGTTATGGAGATATATGATTCTTTATGACCATAAGGATTTATAGGGAACATATAAGATTTCAAGGGGTTAATTTCATAGTTTGTTATGGCTGAACCATTTTCTATTGATTTTAAAATGTTGTGTAAGTCAGTGTTAGGTAGTTCAAAATAGATATTAAGATCATTAGCAAATGCAATAAACTTTAAGTCAATATTATGGACTTTTGGTATATGATGATATATTTTTTGAGCTATAGAAATTAGAAGCAGTTCTAGGTAAAGATTGAAGAGGTTATTTTAATAGGTTGAGATTGGATTTTGTTAATATACAAGGTTAAATAAACATAAAAAAGCAACCGATGCAAGAACACCACAAACTCCATTTATTAAGCGCTTTTCATCCAGCACAGTGACTGGACTTCTTCAGATAAAAGAATCAACTTCATATACACTCTTAAATGTTTCAACAATCCAGTCATATGACCAATGTCTCAATTAAACCTCTTAACAATGTTCAATTAACACATCACTTGATAAAAGTTCTACCATAGTTAAAAATACAGAGTTAAAAGCCCTGACTAAAGAACAATATAATACATTCTCCCCCTGAATAAAAGACCTTCATCCTTCACTGCTCAGTCAATAGTAAATTTATTTATACCTGGTGTGTTAAAAATAAAAAAATATAAAGCATGTTAAAATAAAACCATGGTTAATATATAACCTTTGTAAATAAATAAATGCTTTAGGTGTGGGACTAACCCTTAAACCCATCACTTGATTTAGGTAAATTATCTCCACATACTTTTTAATTTTAAGTATGGGAGAATAGTGCATGTTTCATTTATTCCTGGGAACTGATTAGCATTTAATCAAAGTTGCCATAACAACTCAAGTTGTTCTAAAAGTATTGACGCTGGTCCTTCATGTACATTTTCACTAATCTCATCTATAACCTTAAACTTGAATTTATGGTTAGGTGAATTTTCTATGTGCGTAGCTAGTGTGTTCTCTGTTTTCCCCCTCCTAATAGCGTACAGGTGTTTGTAGATTCTTTCTTTTAACTTTCCATCTGTTTTCCCTATATAGAAAACAGGACAGAGAACGCACCGAGCTAGGTATACCACCATTTTAGTGTTACAGTTGTACCTACCTATGATGGAATACTTGTGGTTACCTACAGAAAAATGTCCAGTTGCAATGGATCCACAGTAGTTACAGCTTTCACATTTGAACATCCCCAGGGTCCTTGCAACCTTCCCTATAGGGGTTTCTATTAAGTTTTTCAAGTCTCTACCCTTCCTGTAAGTGACAATAGGTCTGTGGCCTATCTTGTTAACTAATTCAATCTCATTTTTTTTAACAGGTTCCAGTTTTTGTTGATAATTTTCTTGATTTCAACCATGTCATTACTAAAAGTTACAGTGAAACTACTATTGTATTGACCACCTTCCCTTGAAAATATGCTTGTATGGGTGGTAGATGTTACTACCCTTTCCTCCATAATTACACTCTTTTCTGTATTTGTGGTGCTAGTTCCACATAGACAAAGTATTGGTTTATAAAAACCTGTCTGACATTTATGTGACATTTCTATTACCACTTAATTAACAAAACCTGTGTGGTAACCTCTTTGCAAGAACATTTCAGTTAAGTTCTGGCATTCAGTGCAAAAATTTTCATTTGTTGTCACCATTCTGGATGCTCTTACGAGCTGCATTTTTACAACTGATTGTTTTTGTACTGAATGGGTGTGCACTTTTGTATTGCAAAAATGCATTACAGTAAGTTGATTTTCGATATATAGATGCTGTATACGCATTTAGTGCAACATCTTTTTTCAACAGTACGTCTAAGTATGCTATAGTTTCCTTACTGAAATTTGATGTAAATTTTAAGAAATTAGTACTGTTGTTCATTGCTTGTAAGATTATAGTAGCTGAAGCTTTATCACCTTTTAGCACTATAAAAATATTGTCCAAGAAGCATGTATAATGTTCTATCAAGTTCATTATACTGGGGTTGTTGAATAAATAAGTGTGTTCCCAATGGGCCATCACCATGTTGGCAAAACTCACACCACATGGTGAGCCCATTGCTACCCCTACTAGTTGTAAATAAATCGTGTCATTAAACACAATGTAGTTATTGGATAAAATAATACCCAACAGTTCTTCAACTATTCTAAGTTCATTATCTGGTGCTGCAAATCTACGCATCCTAGCCAGAACAAATTCTATCCCCTCCTCATGTGGGATTGAACTGTAAAGATCACAAACGTCTACTGTTAGGAAGTTGTTCTCCTGAGTGAACTTGATTTTATTAATCTCTTCTAGAAAGGACCAAGAATCACAGCTAATTTGTGATTCTTGTTTCACATATTTTTTAAGAATGGAATCAACAAGTTTTGCGCTAGCATAAGTTATAGACTGACGTGCATCTACCAAAGCTCACATAGGGGGGGGGTTTGTATGTCCTTATGTATTTTTGGCACACCAAACATTTTAGGTATTTTAGGGTATACCACTGTTAAATAGTTTAAAGTACTCATATCTATGCGTGCTTCCAAAAACAAGTCATTTAAGTAAGTGTTTATCTTGCGGTAGGCAGTGTATAATTCATTCTTTCTGACTTGTTTATATGTGCTAGTATTTAACACTTTGTTCATCCTAGCCTTGTAGTCTTCATTATTCAGAAGGACCAGTCCACTCCCCCCTTGTCTGGCTTCATCATTCTAATGGGTTCCCTCCTCAAGTCATTCAGCAAGTCCCATTCTGTTTTACTAAAATTGCCTTGTGTTTTCATTCTAGTACCTAATAATGCTCTAATGTCAAGTTCACATACTTGGTCAAATACACATAAGGTTGGGTGCATAGGTGCATTGTACGTATTTAAAACATGTAGTTCCCTGTAGTTACAGTTACCATTTTTAAATAAAATTGCCAAATTAAGTTTCCTTATATAAACTTTAAAATCAAGTAGTGTTTTGGCTAAGTCAGTCCGACAAGAAGGCACATAAGTAAGACCTTTAGAAAACAGTTCAACTGTCCTGTTGTCAATGTTGACATTGGAGAAATTATAGATTTTAAAGTCTCCACTTGTATTTACTACAATGTCACATTTGTTAGTAAAAGTAGGCTTGTCTATCTTTTTTTATTTTCGCCTTCCCCCTTATATTGTAAGGATTCTGTTGGTTCACTAGTGTTTTTTTCTGTGGTCTGTTCTTGGCCTGATGAAAATTTTGCCGGTTTGTTTGCACCACTAATGAATATGAAAGATTCCCTTGGGTAAAGTTGATTTCATTATGTGTTCGTTCATTTCTATTTGGAGCATTTCTCTCATTACTGACTTCCCTTACTTCTGGCTGAACTGTTGAGTTAGATAAAATTGTTTCCTGGTTCCACCCATCATTTAAACTGTTGTAATTAGTGCACACCTGATTGTGTTGGCCAGTTGCATTCCACAGCTGTGATGGGGGGGGGGCAAGGGTAGGCTGTACCATTGCTATAATCTACATGATCCCTTTCCAGTTTTTTAATTTTGTTTGATTTAAGTTTTTCAATCTGTTGACTGATACTGTTGAAAATACGTTGGTAATCATAGGTATAGCGTGCAAAGTCATGATGGCTTAGTACATCCCTGCTTAGCTGTTCCACTTCCTTAGACAGTTCGTCTACTTGAACTTGATAATGTTTACAAATCAGCTCCATTAGTTCTTTCCCTTGTTTGTCAAACAAGTGCAGCAGGTCTTTATGAAATTGTGATCCCGACACCAGTCCTGGCGGATACTGCCAGGACCTCAGATCTTTTGGAACTATATTCATCTTTACATTTCCTGTGAAATATGCTATTTCTAGCTGGAGCTTTTTGTGCTTCAGTAGTTTGTAGTCTAAAGTTTTCAAGTTAGTAACTAAACTTTTCTCACCTCTCCAAGCTGGTTGCACCAAATTAACTTCTGAGTTCTGTGTGGTTAGTTTTGGAAAGTCCTTTAACCACACTGTCAAGTCTGGTGCTCCAATAAACCCCGGAGGGTTGTTGAGTTGTTGTACAATTGTTTGCTGGCTCGTAGAAGGTATCGGTGCTACCATATTCCCTCCAGTCAGAAAAGTATTTGTAGCACTCATATAACTATGTTTACCTTGATCATTAGTAGAAAGGTTTTGTCCCAAACTAGTGGTGCAATTGGTAGAAGCACCTGGGGTGAATCTCTTACAGACATCTCATTCTGTAACATCAGACTGTTCTGTGAGGAAAGTACAGAACATTGAGATAGTGACTCCACTCTGTTTGCCAGGTCATCAAGGCATTTAGTCATAATTCCCAGTAGAATAGTTAAGATCCCCGCATCAACTTGGGAACATTGTGTAAGTTGAGTTTCTTGGCTGTCAAGCACATTGGATGCCATGTCAGCAACAACAATAACTTGGAAACGAAAAAACACTTCACAAACTGAATAAACATAAAAAAAGCAGTCGATGCAAGAACACCACAAGGTCATCAGCAAATGCAGTAAACTTTAAGTCAATATTATGGACTTTTGGTATATGATGATACATTTTTTGAGCTATAGAAAGTAGAAGCAGTTCTAGGTAAAGATTGAAGAGGTTATTTTAATAGGTTGAGATTGGATTTTGTTAATATACAATGTTGTAGATGCATTCTAGCAGATAACTTTGATAATATTTATAAAAAACATATGGGATATTGAAGCAAGGCATAATTTTGAATAGAAAATTTAAATCAACCTTTTCAAAATCTTTACTTGCATCGACTGTTACAGCGTGTCTGGGATGTCTGTCTTTTGCTAAGAGTAACATTATCATATCAAGAGTCAAGGTGTTGTCCCAGACCTGTCTTTGTTGCATAAAACCTAATTGCTCTGGTGAAACTATGGATAATATTACTTTTTGTAAGCTATATGATAGTACTGAGGTTAGTATTTTGATGTCTAAGTTTATAAGAGCAATAGGTCTATAGTTATATGGGTTTGTTTTATCTGAGTTAGGTTTGAGAATCAAAATTGTTTTTGAGTTATTTATGTACAGGTCTGAGATGCTATGGACTATGATATAGTTGTATACTCCAAGCAAAATACTTGAAATTTGTGAAATGAATTTTTTGTAAAATTCAGCTGTAAAACCGTCTGGACCAGAGGCTTTGTTTATTTTCAATTTGTTGATAGCAAGTTTTATTTCTTCTAATGTGAGTGGGATTGCTAGAAAATTTTGCTGTTTTTCATTTAATAATGGGATTTTAAATCTTTTATAAATTTCTCATATAGGTCCGGGAGGACTTGTTAATGGGAGTTGTAAATGTTATTGTATATCTCTACAAAACAGTTCATTATGTCTGAGTCATTATGCAGCATTTTACCCTTATAATTTATTTCTTTTATTTTAGGGGGTCCATTTTTGATATTTATTTGTCTGGGTAATGGTTTGGAAGGTATCTGAGCCCACTTGGTATAACTGTATAGTAGTCTGAGTTCAGTAAAAGATTGATTTTGCAGGTGTAGGGTATATATATATATATATATTGTGTGTGTGTAAGTTTATCATATACTCTTCTAGTTCAGGGGAGTATTTGCTTTGGAGTTTTGCTTCTACTTCTTTTAATTGTTTTTCTGTTTGGAATTTCTTCTAATTTTCTTGTCTTTTGAAAACTGATGCTTTCTGTATGAGTATGCCTTGAATTATTGCCTTTGTAGCAGCCCATTGTATGTCATAGGGCATACCATTTTTGGTTATGTCTTGTTCTAGTTGTGTTTGGATGTTATTAATTTCTTGTATTACTTCTTTTTTTTTTTTTTTTTGGTTAAGTTGACATTGAATGTCCAGTTTGAGTAATTATAGTTTTCATTTATTGTTGTGGTAGTGTTAATACTAATTGAGATTTTTGATTGGTCAGATATTGATCTGACATCTACTTTGTATTCTACATCTGCCCTTGATAAGGGTTCAGAAATAAGAAAGAAATCGATTCTGGACCATGCCTTATGAAATGAAGAAAAGTATGTGTATTTATTGGTCAATTTGTCATATTGGTATAGTAAGTAGGGATTTATTAAATTGAAATTATTTATTAATTTTTCTAAGGCTAGGGTAGTTTGAGATGATTGTCTCCTATTTTTATGAGATCCATCTTTAGAGGGATTAACAAAGATATTCTAATCTCCACCTATGATATAGTAAAGATTTGAGAACTGTATTAGCAAGTTATAAATGTCATATAGAAAGTGGTGTTGATTCGAACATGGTCCATATATGTTGAGAAAAAGTATAGGTTTATTGATTTTGAGGTAGGAACTAATAAAGTAACACCATCTACCATTTATATCAGATTTAGAGTTTACGATTTCTCCTAAGAAGGATTTTTTAATTATGATTGTGGTTCCCTTGGATGCTATATTATTTCCAGCTGTTATATTTTGCTTAATCCAATTTCTGTCTCTATCTTTGTTCCACTAGTCAATTGTCATGTTTGTTTCTTGAAGATAGATAATGCTGGATTTATTTTGATATATAAGGTGCATAAGTAAGTTCTTTTTCTTTTTATCTTGAAGACCATTTATGTTCCAAGAGTCAATTTTAATCAGTTTGTTTAGCCTTTGTTAAGTGCTATCTTTTTGGGGCTTTTTTATTTTTTATTTTTATTTTTTTTGTGCATTGAAAGAGTTATGTAGGATAATAAAGTGGGAGACTAGCATAATGAAATTGTAGATTTGTGTGGCATCTGCTTCTCTTAATTCAACCTTAGTGCCTAGCCACCTATCTCCCTGGGTTGGACTAAAAGAGTATGTAGTAGTTATGTGATAGTCATAGTCTAATTGCCTTTGAGAAGTTTAATATGTTGCAGTGGGATATATAACAATACCACTGTGTCATTTCAAGTATCTACAGTCATTACATAACACACACTTCTAGCTACCTCTAAAATGTGAAATTGTTAAGTAAATTTGGGTCTAGCCACCAAAACACACAATTATTTAAGCATTTCAGACCCTGGCAGTTCAAGAACTACATATTCTAAATTAGAATAATGAAAAATAGTAAATTTACATTATTATTTTAAAGTGTATAATAAACTAATTACAAAAATGTACTCAAATTTCTAAAATAACCAACATCAATACAAAGACAGAATTCATCATCAACATTTACTACATGGGTTTCTATTATGACAGTAGTTTAAGTAACAAGGAATTAAATTTGAAATTGTAGACCATGGCGTCCTGAGGAGATCCCACTGATAAGATTAAGTATAAGTGGTAATGAAAACTCCTGTTATTGTTTTTATGCATAATGTTTTATCAATGTTTTATTAATGTGGATTTTGTCAAATATTAACTGATTGTGTAGGACCTATTAATAGGCATGCAGGATGTGCTGGAGCTACTATTTTAAGTAGGAATAGTTTTTATATTTGCAGTTTATGCCCCTCATTTTTAAAAGTAAAAAAGTGCTTTGTATAGTAGGAAGCAGGATCTTGCTGGATTGAGATAAGCAATGTAGCATAAACAAAGCTGTAAACCCATTAGTTCACAAATTTGTTTAGTACAGACAGCAAAAAAAAAAAGCAGGTAGGCATATTAATATTTCAGTACTTTTAGTTAAAAAAAGAAATGAAGCAAGATTTATGAAGATGTTTTTGATTTGCTTTTTATCCAAAACGTTATTACGTTATTTTATATTTTCTAGTTACACAGTAATTATACAAAGTCATATATTTAGGTAGTCAAACTCTCCATCAACTTAGTGGATAAAAGATATCATCTACTGTTTATTCTTCTGTCCTGCATTCCCAATAAGAGGGTAGTTTCATTGTGCCCAGGCTTTAAGGTGTTATGTACGAATGTATTTTTTTCTTTTTTTCCTTCTTTTCTTCTCCCTTTTCCTTTTCTTTTTTTTAGATCAACTCCATCTATTACAGAAAATGATGTCTGATTTAAGACTAGAACCAACAAAGAACAAAATCATATTATTGTGGTGTAAGACCATTACAATTTTAAAGCTGAACTACAAGACTTACTTAAAATTTAACAGGGACCCCCCCCCCCTCAAAAAAAAAAAAAAAAAAAAAAAAACTAGATTCTTGGCCTTCCTATGACAAGCCATTCTAAATACTTCAGTTACAAACTTTTATGAGTATATCGGATCACCTGAAGGAACAAAGAAGCTACATCATGAACTTAAGGTTTTGCATAGGTTACCAAGAGTCAGAACAGTCCATTCTCCATCCTCCTACCTACACACACAATAAAAGTTAAAAAAACACTCAATTTCTGACTCATATAGTATAGGGGCAAAACCTGTGGTCAGTAACCTCAAAAATGTACTTTTACAAATTAAACAATCAAAAGAGAATGCAATGATAGGGCCTGGGTTTCTAGTCTGGTCCCTTTCAAACAGTACAGCTCAAGAGAATGTCATTCTCATATGATTAAAGAGATAAAGTCATCACTGTTTATCAAGGTTAATGGATGTAGGATAGGTATTCAGTCGTATCTGGTTATAGGACGTCTGACTGAACTGTTATTAAAATTGATTAGATGTCCAAGGTGTTCATAATATCGTTCATCCCATTCTTTTCTACAGAGCAGTCTTTGCAGAGGAGTTGAATTCAAGGTTACAAGGTTTTTTTCTTGTTGCTCAACCGAGACGGAAGTTTATACTGCTCTGTCCATTTCATTCTGGTGCTGTGCAAGCTCTGCAGGAAGGGATACATAATCCCATGAAGACGGAAGCTTTTCAGGAACTTTTGCAGTCAATGGAACTTTGCGACGGCAAGAGTTGAAGGTATTTAGGTTATATAAATGCATTTTTAATTATCTTGGATTTAGTATGACAGGAATTTGCAATTGCAATTTTGCAAAGCTGATACAGAAGGCTCTAGAGGTTAAATTGCTCTTTATTTGTTTGGGACTTCATTGAATGCTTTTAGGAACACGGACTTGGCCTCTTCAATTGTAGAAACTTGGTATTTATGGTCATTGTGTTGAAAATCAATAAGGCAGGGTACTTCACTTGAAAACTTCTTTTTTTGTTAAATAAGTAGGCACAAAAACTTGAAAAAGCTTGTCTCTGTTGTTTTATGGAGAGCAGGAGGTCTTGTGTTATTGATATTCTGTGACCTCTCCAGGTAATAATTATTTTCTGTTTGGCTGCTGTTAGAATAGAAGAAACGTGGGAAGCATTTAATATTCTGGCATATATTTGTCGTGATGTCTCTGTGTCTTGTGTTTGCGGAGAGAGAGATGAGCTCTTTCTGTGATGATTGCATGGGTAGTAGCTTTGCTTTCCAGAAGAGTGTCTAAGATTTCTTTTACTATGGTTGGCAGTTGAGTATAACCAAACTTAAAAACAGAAACCGGCCAGGAATTAGGTATAAAACACAGTATAAAACTTTAATATGAACAAACAAAATAAACCCGGAATTAATGGACATGCTGCACCTCAGAAAATCCAAATCCCATCGAGCTACGCGCTCGAGAGACTTGAACCTCAGCACTGAAATAAATAGGACATGCTGGAGGGACAGATTCATAACCCAGAGGCTTCCTTCACTTTGGAATAAAATCCCAGTCCAGGTTAGGCAGAGTCCCTTGTTGACTCTCTTCAAGAGGAATCTTGATGAGTGGATGGGAGATAGTAGGTTTACCCCAGGTATCACTTCTGTGTCACTGTTAGACAGAGGCACAGTATACTAACCTCGAAAAAGGGCATAGGAAAATTCATTTAAAATGGGTGGCAAAAGCCAAACACACTCTGGCTAGGCTTATAAATGCCCTAGGGCAGATAGCCTAGTATGAACCTATGAACCTATGAACCTATAAGATGAGTGCTTTCACATCAACAATAGATGCTTCTTCAGATCTAAATACAATTAGAAAACCAGTCTTAAATACTATTACCTTATACCACATGTTTTCAGCACAGGTTTAATGGGTATGAAATCATTCAACCCTTTCCCTCTAGTGGCTTGTAAAATAATCATACATTTAATCTGAATACATTCAGTGTGTGTTCTTATATCGCCCCCTCTTGGATTAATCCTGTCCAGTTCCAAAACCATAAATTTAAAATTATGTTCTAATCCTGTATTCATAACATGCTTGGATAATGCATTCCTACTATCAAGTTTACTAATGGAGTACAAGTGTTCTCTAATCCGATCTCTTAGACTTCCATTCGTCTTTCCAACATAAAATGATTGGCAGACATCAAACTTCTCTGTAAAACCTCAAACTAATATATTATTTCTCTGACGTGGAGCCTCAAGGTCAATTATTTTCTGTTTAATTTCATTTATAGTGGTATTGTTAACTTTCAAGTTTCTTTGAATTTCTTCAGTTTTGCCTTCAATTTCCAGTATTTTAATTTCGTTTTGTTCTAATCTCGTTATAATTTGGTCCAGGTTGTTACAAAGTGAGGCTAACTTTACTGAGAAGTTTTGGATTTCGGATTGGAGAGGTTGAAGGGCTACTTTCAAGTCTTCAGTAGAATATGGCAGTTCCTGTTTAGATCCACCTTAGTAGTGTCTTTCTGTGTTTTAATGGTTTCCTATCTCTTAGAGGTTGTGTCCTTTTTGTGGGGAGGCAATTTGAAATAATTTAGTTTTGGATGTTTGTGCCTCCATTTGTTCAGCTTGATTAAACATTTTCTCTGCAGTTATTCTGTTTTTTTTTTTTGCTTAGGTCCCGATATTTAAGAAAAGCCAGCACCATGCGGCAAATGTCAAATTGTTAAAATGTCTCCAAATCAGGGGCAGTCCTTTCAATGTTGGTTAATAGTTACAGGTTGTCAAAAATATCACTAATAGAGCACTGAATATTAGTTTTTAGGTAATTGTTTTACTTGTGGTTTGTCTTTATCGTTCGATGTGTGTTTCAATGGGTAGATGATATAGTCAGTAATTAGGAGCAGCATTGAGTACCATCTTGGAATCCCAATGTGACACATTTCCTGATGTGAACTGTTAAATCAGGATAGCTATGTGAGCACAATAACACCATGTATGCACTACCCAAGTACAGTGAAGGTAACTTCCCTCTTATGCACACTGAACTGTGACAGTTTTGTGTTGTCTGACCCAGAATTTCCTCTCTTTCACTACTACTTATCATTAATGTGTTACCATAAGGTTATATTGCAGGGAATTTATTTGGTAAAGAGCTATGTATGAGCCTGTTCCCAATTTCAAATGAAGTGGGGCAGTATATGCAGGGTTAAGGGCCACTGTGACTGAATTTGTCTGCCAGGATATGTAGAAAGAAGGAGGGGTGTGCATGCATGCATAACAAAAGTGTTATCTACTAGTATTTCTATCAGGGTTCCATATCTGACCATTAAAACAAACTGTAGCATTTACTAGTGGGTACATTTCACTGGGAGAGTTGATTGTTATAGTTCCTCTCCTGTCTCAGTATTCCTGTCCTGACTTGAACCTTCAAGGTACAGGCCTACCACACAGATTCTGTACCCTTCTACTCTATTAATCCCATAAACTTGGTAGAACGTCTAGTCTCTGCAGATGTAGCAACCTTCTGAAAACAGAACTATAGAAGTGAAAGGATAACATTAGCTCTCATTTGGGACACAAACCCAAGACCTCATTTGGGACACAAACCCAAGACCTCCAGCATATTCTACTAGTATTAGTGCTGCTGCACTGTCAAGAGCTTCTGGACAGACTGGTGTTGACATTTCCATTTAGAGCCTCATTCGCCCAGCTAGGAACCCCACCCCCACCCCCACCCCACCATGATGGCCAGAAAACTCTTGATTTGTACCACTGTTTAGCCACTAAGCTTGGTCACTGAGCTGCTAATATCAGTGCTTAAACTCATCAGTTACAGATTATTTATTTATTTATTTTATATTTGTTTACCGGGAAAGTCTGACTGGGATAAGACCCATTTTCAGTGGAGGCCTGGGGAGAAAAGTTCCACATATAGAGATTATACAAATCTTATACAAGAAATTATATAAAACTTATACAAGACATTATACAAAAAATATACAAGACATACAGTACACCAGAAATTACATTCTATGCTATTATAGCTGACATTTCTATTATACAATCATCTGATATAATTCCTTATTGTACTGTAGACATTGTAGTTTTTCAAAGTAAGCTGAGGAAGGGTTTGTAGGGGAGAAATTGGATAGAAAAAGATGAGGTTAGAGCCTATCTAGACATGAGAAACAGCATAGATTATGAGGTGACAGGGAAGAAGAAAAAGTATGACCAGAAGCTATTAAAACTAGTTAGCCTGGAGTAGTACAGGAACAAAGCCAGGTGTCATTTAGATAGTTTTTAAGAATCTTTCTGAATTGATTGGTATTTGTGTTGGTTCAGATGCTGTGAGGTAGTGAATTCCACCTTATTGCTACATGATGAGAAAATAGGGAGTCACTTGCTGTTTTAGTGGATTTGGACACTTGTAGTAGAGATTAATTTGCTGACCGAAGACTGATTTGTTTTATGGTGCCGGAGAATATTTAGAAGTGCAGGGTTTTTTCAGCTTGATTTACTAGTTTGTGTGCTAAGGTTAATTGGTTATAGGATGGAAGTTGTGGGAGTTCTAACCAGGAGAGTTTCTTTAAGGAGTGACAGTGGTGGGTATGATGTGGGCAGTCTGTCGCAAATTTAGCTATTTTATTGTAGCATGTTTCAAGTTTAATTAAATCTGTCTTTTTAAGGTTGGTGAGAATTGGGGAAGCATACCGAGCTTTGATAGAAGATGGGTTCTAGCAATGGCAACCCTAGAGGTGCTAGTTAGATACTTTTTATTTCTGTAAAGAGTACCCATTTTTTTGTGAATTTTCTTAATTGTTTGTGCTATATGTAGGTCAAATCTTAGGTTATCTATTATTACTCCTAGTAGTTTTGTTTGTGAATCGGCATTCATTTTAGTATTATTCCTTTCTGTGATGTAGAAGGTGCTGGGGGGTAGGTTCTTGTGGGTTGGAAGATAATGAGTTCTGTTTTATTGGGGTTGAATATGAGCTGATGGTTAGAGAGCCATAGCTCGGTATCTGAGAATGATTTTGGGGTTATATCATGGAAGTGTGGCAGGTTATTAGCATATTATTATAACAATAAAAGCAAGATGTCTTAATCAATTTACTGAATGTGTGAAAATGGGAAAAGTTTCACAGTTTGGTCATGGGCTGTCAGCCCTTTATAACTAGGTCACTAACTACAGAAGCCCATTTGTAAGATACATTATAGAATGTTATGTGAGTGATTGTTCACAGTTTCATAGATTAGTACCAGGCTAACTACCCCTATGGACCATTTTAAGCCTAGTCAGTTACCCCATGTGAGAATCAAACCCTGCACCTTGCATCTGTAAGGTAAACACCTTCAATATTATGCTAAACTCCCTGTCCCTTAATGTCTTAAATTTATTTTTATTAGTTACATTTTAAAATAGCACTATTCAAGTTCCTGTTATCACTCATGCTTTTTATGAGACACTTATTAAAGTAACATATCTAATATAAGATAAATTGGGGGGGGGGTCATTTTAATTTAACAGTTATCCAATTAAAGATCAGACCTTGGGACCTAGGGGACCAGACAGTACATTCTATCCATTTTAGCTTTGATGAATGAATGTTTGTGTCTGCAGCTCATGTAATGCAAAGGGTTTCACGTCCTTACTAAAAGGTCATAAAAATATCATGTGAACAATAAACTGAGGCAAACCCACACTCAGCTTGCAAAATAAGTATTTGTTTTTACTGTGGGATAAACCAGTTATCCTAAAAAAAAAAAAAAAAAACACGCTAATGCATTGTGATTTTGCATTATCTATGGAAACATGACAGACAAGCTGACCAGGCCACTAAATAATAAATAGTTGACATCTTTGTTCATTATTAAAGGGGATTTTAGGGAAAAAAAATATTTTTGAAATTTTTGAAAGAAAAAAAAACACTTTTGTTAGCTATTGTTTTGTTGACAAAAAGTTCCAGCTCTCTCCATCATATATTTTTTAAGCTCTGTCAAGCATGCTATCATATCCAGTGTAACTGGAAGACTGGCAATGACTGGGTATGAATTGAATAATTTAAAACTATGACAGTTAATGTTTTGTGTTATACAATAAGGATTGTTATATATTGCATATAGCTGCATTGCAGTTTTACTCTAGTAACAGTGTAACTACAAATGCTGAGGTTGTAACACTATTACCCATCTTCAGCGTTAGCTTTTGGTCCATTTCTTATATTTTACAAAGTTATTTCACAATAACTGGCTCATCGAATACCATACTGCTTCAAAAGGCAAACTGTGGTTGAATGTACCTCATCTTGCACTGTGCAAAACCAGGCAGGCAAGGCTAACCATCAACTCACAGACCCACTTCCTTCTATGTGGTGCATATCGGTATGCCTTCCCCTGTTATAATCAATTTACTCTTGGGGGTTCCCTCCTTGCACACAGTGATTACCAGTAGGCCTTCCCTGTTATAATTGTCACTTTACCTATGGGTTTCTTTCCCTGTACAGAACATGTATCAGTGTTCCTTCCCCTTGTTATAATCACCCATGTGTGCAGCTCCCTCCTTTCACATGGTAAGTATGAGTTTACCTTTCCTGTCACTCTCCTCATTCATATGGGGCTCCCTATTTGCACATGGTAAGTATCAATATACCCTTCCTGTTCCAATCTTCACTCATGTGTGAGGTCCCCTCCCTACACATGGGATATATCCTGTTCTAATCGTCACTCATATGCGTGGCTCCTACCCTGTAGATAGCACACATCAGAATACCCTCCCATGTTATAACTGACATTTATCCATATGACTCACTTCTTGTACTTGGTACCTATCAGTATGCTAACCCCTTTTATAATCATCACTTATTCGCAGGGTTCTCTTCCAGTACTTGGTACATATCCATATGGCCTCTCATTTTACAGTCATTGCTCCCCCACAGGACTCCTCCTTGTACATGTTACATAGTAGCATGTCTTTCCCTGTTCTAATTGCCACTTACCAGTGGAATTCCCTCCATGTAAATGGTACATGTTAGTTTATCTTGTCCGGTTAGAATCCTAATTCATGTCTGGGATTCTCTTCCTCTGCATGGCACTTAATCAGTATGTTGTACTACATTACAGGCCTCACTCATGCTTGGGGCTTGCTTCCTGTACATGGTACAGTATTGTTATGCTGTTCCCTGTTACAACTATATTTACCCTCAGGACACCCTCCTTGTACATGTACTGTTTAGTATGCCCTTCCATATTACAACCCTCATCCATGCTTGGGGCTTATTTCCTGTACATGGTATAGCGTTGTTATGCTGTCCCCTGTTATAATTGATATTTACTTCCAGGAAAACCTCCCCACACATGGTACCTATCAGTATGCCATGACGTGTTACAAACCTCACTCATGCTTAGGGGTTTACTTCCTGTACATGGTACGGTATCATTATGCTGTCCCCTGTAATGAATGATATTTATTCCCAGGGCACCATGTCTGTACATGGTACCTATCAAAATGCCCTCTAATGTAACAAACCTCACTCATGCTTGGGGAGTATTTCCTGTATATGGTACGGAATCATTATTCCATGCCCTCTTATAACTGAAATTTACTCCCAGGACACCCTCCCCTATACATGGTACCTAACAGTATGCCCTCTAATGTTACAAACCTCACCCATGCTTGGGGCTTACTTCCTGTATATGGTACGGTATCATTATGCTGTTCCCTGCTATAACTTATAGTTACTACCAGGCACCCTATCTGTACATGGTACCTATCAGTATGCTCTCCTGTGTTACATCCCTCACTCATGTTTCAAGCTTACTTCCTGTACATGGTATGGTATCATTATGCTGTCCCCTGTTATAATGGATAGTTACTCCAAGGACACCTTCCCTGTGTGTAAAAAACAGAAAGAGGTCGAGAAACACCAAACAGGGAGTTGGAGACCTTGTTTTTCAGAAGTGGAGGGCGACAGGATGGACAGATCAATGAAGACAGATTAAAGGACATGAAACTTGATTCAAAACATATTAATTGTCAGTATATGGACTAGGTGATGCTGGGAGGGTTTGTTTGATGAGACGTGGACAAGCTATAGTACTGAAGCTGGGCACGGATCATACCTCTCAACTGTACAGATTTTCACAGAATGCCCAGATTTTTGCCTGATATTTTTGGTCTATTTCTCATAAAATTGTGATTTTCTGGCAAATTTTTGAGGGTTGAATTCAGAAAATAATAGTATACATCTAAGTTTCAGACTTTATTCATACTAATCCAAAACCTGTTATTCCATCAACCTGCTAAGCTTGTAAGAGCAAATTTTAAAAAGTTTCCCTATTTTTGCCCCCCCCTCCCCCATTTATGGCTTTGTCCAGATTTCTTGCTCTGAGAGATTGAAAGTTATGGCATGGACAATTTGCCAAAATATTTAGTTCGAAATAGGATATTCTTTGAACTGGAATTAATTTTACTTAAGTTTAACCTAACCTTTACTTGTCTCCACAGATATTTTTTAACTTTCAGGACCCAGACTAGTAAAATGTGTACATACATGCAGGTTTGTACATTTAATATATCATTAATACACATTACTCTGTGGATTAAATACAAAGCTTAAACTGCTGAAAATGAATACAGCATAATGTAAAACGATTGGGCAAAGAAGGTCTAGTGATCATATGTGATCATCAGTGACATATGGGAGGAGAAGTATTAGGTAAACATGAATTTACATGACTAAGTGGAAGAGGGACTGCAAATGTTAAAGAATAAAGAAAAGGTATGAAAACATAAATTAGTAATTATTTCCCTGACATTATTGTATAGCAGTGACAAAATCCAACTTGGCCAGTCATGGTATAGGTGCTTGAAAGCTGGAGGTGTGACCATCTCTATATCATAATGAAGACATAAGCACTGCAAAGTGAAAGTTAAGAAGATAAAAGGGGAGTGACAAGGAAATAAGTGAATAGCAAAGGAAGTATCACTCAGCAAAGTGGTATTAACAGAGCAAGCTCAACTCTTATTAAGGAGTATTTAAGGAAATTCATTTTGTTTGTTTATAGTTAATGAACGCTTTAAGAGATTCAAGGGCTGAATAAACATGTGGAGGAATGTTATATGGCTGGTGCAAAAATATAAAAGTACTGGCAGTCAGAGACTTAACTAGTGCTGCAGTAATGAGCAGAGACAGAAATGTTGAGAAAAAAGACAGATTAACATGAAGTGAAGGGAAGCAGAGCATAGGGAGAAGCAGGGAGACAGAAATTTACTCCTCCACTAAAGGTGTGAAATGAGCCTTAATATCTTTACTTGGAATATAAATAGGCTAAAAGAGGATAATGACAAGCATAAGAAGGGAAATGTTCAGTGTTTTATATAACATTATTTCTTTAGAAGTGGAATCCATATTGTTTCAAGATGGATCCTGAGGGCTTAGGCCTGTCATGAGTTTTCTTTTACTACCTCGATAGTTTCTAAGTGCCAGTATGGATAGTACCAACATGAATAATTCAAACATGGAAAAGCAGAATTTGTGATAATAAGGAGACGCACAGATAAGGGGTCTGCGGATTCTTAATAAGAAAACAATACAGAGGTGTTTAGTTTACTTGATCAGTGACTACATGGTAATAGATTGCAAAATGCTTGCTCAAAAGCTTTCATTGTATAAAAATTATTACAGTCACCTTGTTCAAGCAGAGAAGTCCCTGATTACTTAATCTCCCACATATGTATGTTCTCTTACAATAAAGGAGATTATTCTACTCTGATGAACTGTGTTGCAGAAGTTAGTTTTGACCATAACAGTTTGGTGCCATGAAGTCTTGGAGTTTGAGTTGTCTGTGAGTTTCTGCAGTAGAAATCATCTTTTGGGTGAATATTTGATAGATTTTCTGTTAGGTGCATTTTTGGTGTGTCAGCTCACAGCTGCATTTGCCCTTCTTCAGCAGAGTTTAAAGTCTCTATAGGTAAGTTTTCTTACTTTTATCAGTTAATTAGTAATTAGTGTATGAGAGTGGATTATATCATACACTTGTATAAGAGTGGATTTTATAAAATATTTGTATGACAGTGGGTTTTAATATATATATATATATATATATATATATATATATATATATATATATATATATATATTTATATGAGAGCAGGTTCTGTTATATACTTGTTGGAGAGTGGGTTTTATCATATTCTGAGTTTTACCATATGTAAGTGTGTATTTTTTCCATTGCATAAAGATTATAATAGGTGTGGTGTATGGATATTAAATCAGCCAGAGGTTTGAACTCCAGCTAGACACATGATTAATGAATATGGACAGGGGCAGCCCGTGCTATTGGACTGCCGGACTGCAGCCCCCTCAACTTTAAAATAAAGAAATAAAAAGAATAAAAAGAAATAAATACAAAAAAAAAATTTTAAAAATCGCAGACTTCGTGCATGTGCACTAGTCAGGACTGCTGCTGAGACAGTCTGGAGCATGCACAGATTGTCTCAGCAGCAGTCCTGACTGGGAAACATGAAGAACAGAGCTCCCAGAAGTCTATGCAGTTTTAAACTGTATAGACTGTCCTGGGAAAACACGTCGGGGTCGGACTGCAACGTCAGCAGTCAGGAGTTTAGGATCTCGCGACAGGCAGGATTGGAGTTTGCTGCAGTCTCATCTGGGGAAGATCTCACAATGGGCAGGGTCGGATGTGCGCGGGTTTTGGATTTATGGACAGGGATCGGATTTGCAGTGGTGTACTACAGGTAAGTGTGTGTGCTCATGTGTTTGTGTGTGTGTGTGTGTGTGTGTGTGTGTGTGTGTGTGTGTGTGTGTGTGTGTGTGTGTGTGTGTGTGTGTGTGTGTGTGTGTGTGTGTGTGTGTGTGTGTGTGTGCCCCAGGTGCAATATACTGGTGGTTAGACCCATGGTGGTATGGTAGGGAATACCTCAGGCTTGAATCCTGTACCTTGTATGCAGGTGTTAAAGATCTGAATTCCCTACTCACCACCATTTGTAAAAAAATTGCAGATTTTTGCCTCATATTTGATCTGATCTATTCCTCATAATATCTGTGGTTTGTAAATATTGCAATGCTTGATATTTGATGGTGCAGTGGTAGCTTTGTTGCCTCACAGCTGCAGGTTTTCAGGTTTGATTCTTGGCTGGGGTGCCTTCTTTGTGGGGGTCTGTATCTTCTCCCTGTGTTCGTGCGATTTGCATTTGTGTCTTCCCATGTTACAAAGACATGTCTGCATTATTTCTTCCTGGGCCTCTGCTGAAAATTGTTTTTTTTTTGTTCCAAGTCAGACTGTCCTGATTAACAAATGTTAAATAAAATTGACAGGCATTTGAATTTCTGACTGCAGGTTTCTGAATGTTTAATTCCTTACATATTTGGTGGTGCAGTGGCAGTATTGTTTCCTCACAGCTATAGGTTTTCTGGTTTGATTCTTGGCTGGGGTGCCTTCTGTGTGGAGTCTGCATCTCCTCCCTGTGTTTGTGTGGATTTGCTTTGGTGCCCTGTCATTTTACAAAGATGTGTCTGCAGTATTTCTCCCTGGGTCTCTGCTGAAAATTGTTTTTGTTCTGTCAGCAGTAAAATTGACAGGCATTTGAATTTCAGACTTCATGTTCTTCAGAAAATACATAGTAACACAATTGTAACACAACCTTTTATTCTAGCAATTTTCTAAGTTTATAAGATGAATATTTGAAATTTGTCCCTATTTTTGGGACTGTATTCCCCCATTATTGGCTTTGTCCAGGTTTTTTGTGCTAAGGTTGACAGCTATGGCAAGAACTGAATTCACTGAATATGTTTTAGGGCTGTATTCCCTAATTACTGGGTTTGTCCAGGTGTTTTGTACTAAGAGGTTGACAGCTATGGTGAGAACTGAATTCACTAAATGATAGCCATTTAAGTTTCAGGCTTCCTCTCTTTTACAAAGCAGCTGATTTGGCGTAGTGGTATGTTGCTCTGACTGTTTGGCACAGGGACCTTGGCAGTAAAATGTATGGTGGTAACGCAGCATTGCTCTTTCACAAAGCAGCTGATTTGGCCTAGTGGTATGCTGATCTGACTGTTTTGCACAGGGACCTTGGCAGTAAAATGTATGGTGGTAACACAGCATTTTATTCTAGCAACTTTCCAAGATTATACAAGCAATGTTTAATGTGTTCCTGGTTTTTGGGCTTTTGACCCCCCCCCAATACATTTTGGCTTTTTCCAGTTTTCTTGTGCTGCGAAGTTGAGATGCAGTTGTTGAGTATTGAGTAGATTTTACAAGGAGTTGAGAGCTGCAGGGGAACAGAAGTTTAGTGTTGCTTAAGTGAAGTTCGTTTGCCTTGTTAATAGCACAACAGGTTGTGTACTTGCTTTTGATGCAGAAGGCTGTGGGTTCTACTCCCACAAGGGGTGGATGCTGCCGTACTGAGAATGTTCTCCTTGGTGAAGATACTAATTATGAGTCTGTTATCAGTTTGCCATCCATTTCCTCTTGCAAAATTACTAGCTTGTCATTTTCTTAATGTAATATAGGCAATTTATTCCAGAGATTGTGCATATTTACTGATAATGGACTGTAGAATTGTGCATATTTACTGATAATGGTGGGCTGTAGAATTGTGCATATTTACTGATAATGGTGGACTGTAGAATTGTGCATATATTTACTAATAATGGTGGACTGTGGAAGTCTGAGTAGACTTTTATGATAAATGTTCTGAACTGGGCAGTTTTGCCATTATGGGTGCATGCGTTTTGTTTCATTGCTTACTGGAAAAATGTTAAAAACAAATTTAAAACGCCCTCTGACAACTGTACTGTATTGTACAAGGAATATAATTTAGTACAATGAGGAGGGTGTATCAAAGAGCACATGTATGTTTCATATGCAAGGGGCCTATGATTTGAAAACAGCCCAAAATTAATCTTTATCTGCTACTGGCAAAATGTATTTTCTTTGAATGTGGGTTTTAATGCTGTTTCAATGAATGTGAGTTTCAAGGGCAGAGAAGTTTTAATGCTAAGTTTTCATTGTGAGACTGCATTGCTTTGTTTAGCAGATGACTTAGTGTTTGTGCTGTAAAATACAAAATAAAACTTTCAAATGAAGTCCAACTCATCATAGAAGTAAAGCAGTATGCACATTAGTGTTTATGGTAAATGGAGTGAAATAGCCAAGTAATGGTTCGTTGGAATGGCTGCAGAGGCTCCATTCAACCATGATTTTGTCAGGGGGGAAGGGCAGCAAACTCAGACAGGCCCAGCTGAACTATACCTCCCAACTGTCCAGATTTTCAAAGAATGAATAGATTTTTGCTTCTTATTTTTGGTTTGTTCTTCATAAAACTTGTAGTTTTCTGGCAAATCATTTAGGAATTAAGTCACTAAATAATGATACACTGAGTTTCAGACTTCATAACCTTCAGAAAAATGCATGCTAAAGTAAGAACTGTTATTCTATCAACTGTCTCAATTTATACAAGAGCAATTTTTAGTACTGTTTATATGTTCCCCCAATATATTTGGCCTTGTTCAGATTTACTGCATTAACAGGTTGAGAGGTACATACAAATAAATTGCTTTATAGAATTAGGCATAGCCAACCTCTCAAATGTCCCCGATTTTGGCTCAAAATGTTGCTCTTCCCCCTAATAATCCCTCCGCAAAATAACAATTTTGGAAGAAAACATGGAGGGTTTACAATTAAGAAATAACTGTAATAATCAAAGTTATAGATTACTTGAAATGCATGTAGATTATTTTATTTTGTCAGCTGCTCAAGTTAGCAGTACTAATATTAAAGTGTCCCTTCTTTGACAGGTTCCCAGCTGTATTTTGTGGCTATTTTATATTTTTTGCATCACATTTTTGGTCCATTTTTCATAAAATTGTGTTTTTTTGGCAAATTAGTGACAAATCATTAAAGACTGAAGTTAGAAAATAATGACAGACATTTGAGTTTCAGATTTTATACCCTTCAGAAAATTCATACTAATGCAAGACCTATTCTATTATCTCTCTAAGTTTATTAGAGCAATATTTAAAAATTGTCCTTTTTTTTTGGCCTTTCTCCCACTTCTGTGTATGGCTTTGTCCAGATTTCTTGCTCTGAGGTTAAGAGGTATGACAAATGTGTCAGGGCAATCACAGTCAGCCAGAGACATTTCAAATTGTGACATACGTGTTGCACCCCACTCCTCCATGTAGTGACTCTGGATGTGTCCAAGCAAGGCAAGGACTAGTTATTCAGTGTAAATGTGCAGTGTGTCCCCCCATCCAAGGTAGACACAAGTACTACAGTGGCTTTTCTTCTGTCCTTGATTTTGCAGAATGGTCTGGTTTCTGTCATATTTTTGTACTGTTGATTTATGCTTATTATTCAGATTTATGCTTATTACTCAGAAAGTGCCTGTTGCTCTGTGTTTAAGTAGCAATGCTTTAATGACCATAAGCTAAGCTTGTCTGAGATCGTAAGATGCAAGTAAGCTTTAATAAGCATACTGTTAAAGAATTGCCAACATTGAAAGCCTTTCTGTTGTTGACATGCAGAGAATACTTGACTAGATAATGTATAAGCCTTGGATATTAAAGGACAGGATTCCATTATTTTAAAAAGCTCATTACACTTGTTGGAGACTTCCAGTCATCTCTACAGACTTTACCCGTAAACTAAACAGAATGCCAATCATGTGTGGTCCATAACCTGTACAGTAATCCTTTAAGCAATGTATCTTGAGCTTGTTTCTTGTTTGCTTTTCATTTTTTTACTTTGATCATGTTTTCCCCATGAAACAAGTAGATAGTTGTCAGGCAGCAGGTCTTTTTGGATAAGAAACATTTTTACAAGTGGGGGCATCACAGCGATTTCTACTTTCAGCATGTTACTTGGTACTTTAATAAAGCTGAATATAAATTATAATTAGAACTGCAGTGCAAGGAGAAGTGGTTTGAGTTGAGTGCTTCTTGTTTTTCTTATACTTGATTTTGACTGGCATTCCAGTAATGTATTTAAAAAGTAATTTATTTTTTCATGCCTCACAACCTTTTGTTTCCATCTAGATATTAAGTAAGCTGTCATGCAGCCAATGCATTGAAATATTTTTATTCTTCTACACTTATTTTTGTCTTGATTGGACTCTCATAATAATGGTTTGGCAGCCAGGGCAGCGTATTTAATTAAAGTCAGTTGTGGTTTTGAGCATAGCTCCTCCCCTTTCTGGTTGGCCACACCCCTCCCCTTGACTCCACCCATTCAGCTGTCTCCTGCAGCCCCCCTTTGATTTGAAGTCACCAGCCGCCACTGAATATGGATGAGACAGCTGTAATTACTTGGTTGAATGGTCTGATCTCACCCTAATGGTGGAACATTTGATGAAGCTATTTTAGAAAATGTTAAAAAGAAAATCAAGCAAAAGAATCAAAATATCTGCCTCTTTGCTGATTAGCTTTTAATGACTGGCAAGAAGAATCTAAGAATATGGAAAAAGAATCTGTAGTTGGAAAGTTAAAATATAATTCTGCTTGATTAAAATCACACTTGCAGGTAGCTACAATTAATACATTGCAAAAATGTGTATGAGCTAATTCATGTGGTATCTGAGGACTTAACTCTTTAAAACAATTAGAAAAATTAAAGATAACTCAACAAAATTCTCCTGATGATAACAACTGGTTTCCGATTATTTCATCTCACCCCCCCCATGACCATTCTGTTTCTTATGAAGTAGGTAGCACCCAGTCTCCAGGAGAGCAGGTAGTAGAGGAAATGGCTCAACTGTAGCCTCTCTGCTATTTCCTCTGATACTTAGCAAGTCACTTCTAGTACTTCAGCTGACCCTAAACATGCTGTTTATAACACTAGACTATGAATACTGGGATAGCAGCACTTTGTTCAAATTCTGATCAAATATTAAATAGAATAGCAAACTAAAGCAGACAGTTCTATACAAAACAAAATATGCCTCTGGGAGAAAGGTCTATAGACAAGTTAAAACAATTTGGTAATAAGAGCACCTCCTCCAAAAAGGTAAATACTTTAAAGAAATTTAAAAAGCTGATTTCACAATTTCCTATAATTATTGATGGAGAAGAAGTGAAATCCACCTTCCAAGCAAAGCTCTAAGGATACATGGGCTTTTGATTCATCCTCTGATGATAACACCACTCACCACCACAATTATTTTCAGTACAGTTAGTATTTCTGGAAAATACTCTCCCTATGAAATTCTTATGCGAAGACCCATGAGAATGTCAGCAATATGACTGCTCAGTAATTTAGAGTTACAAGATGTTGATAAATCTATGTTTCTTTATTGCAAATATCTTGTTTCTGTTTTACAATCTATTCATTAGCAGGTTATTTCAGCTCAATAGCAACCTGATCCAACCTCCTGCCATAATGTCTCACCAGGAGATTTCATATTCTTCAGATCTTTCTCCAAACAATATGCCCTTCAGCAAACATGGAAAGGACCGTCCCTGGTTCTCCTTACGAGAGCTACAGTCATTTGATGTGAAGGATCATCTGCTTGGATTCATATTTCACAAGTTATGAAGGCCTTCCCTAGTGACCAATAAACAATACCACAATCATTCCACCCATTATCGATGATGATCCAATTACATCCCATACCAGTAGAAAAAACATGGAGACCAGCATGGTTGGAAGTGTGATCTAGTGATCCAGCAATGCCATCTACAATAGACGATGAATAGGAATCAGCCTTGGGATTTGAGAAATTATTATTCTTTCCTCCTGTGTTTCATCCAAGAAATGTATGAATTCCTCTAAGTCATCAGCACTTGACTTTGGTGGTCTATATACCCCACCAATTGTTGTATGTTCCAGGGTTGTCATTATTACCACTGTTACACTGTCTATAGTATTGTCATTATCACTGAACATGTAATAATCACAGGTCTCATAACTATCTTTAATCCCTATCATAACACCTCCACCTGATGTTTTTGTTAGAATGTCTGTTACAGTAAAAACATGTATACCCTGACAGAACTAGTTTCCAGTCATTGTTTTTTAATCATGTTTCAAAAACAATAACAATATCAATCTTGTTGAAACATAGCAAATTTTCCAATAGAAAAACTTTATTATTAATGCTCCTAGCATAAACAACCATCAGGGATGCATCAAATGTTGCTATCTGTGAACTGTTAAATGTTTGAACTGGCAAAAATCCTGGCTAGTGTTTGTCAAATATTATAAAACATCTGCTGCAAACATTGTCTTCCCTGATCTTGACAAATGCTCGCCACCCTGGCTGAACACGTACGCCCAAAACTAGTCTAGGATGCTCTACACATTTCCATTTTTTAAAACGGGAGATTTTTTCCATGTAGGTAATACCCAAAAAATCTTTTCATTCACAGTGACCTGATTATCTTTTCCTTGTGTGATTTGTGCTAACACCAGTACAAGCTATACTATCTAGGAGGGCTGTAAATTCCCTACTAACAGTCAAAGAGTCCTTGTTGATGAGATCTTTTGTAACAATATGAATAAAAACAGATCTGTACTTCCTTTTATTAAGGTGTTCCAAGGCTTGTCTCACATCTTCTATATTTGCACCTGGCAAGCATAATACTATTCAATGTTCATCATCTTCTCTGCAGATGTTAAGTATCAGTTCCACTAATAATTCAGTTTCCAATTAAAGAATATCTTTTCTGGCCAGATCTGAAGATTCTTCAACTTCTAATATGGTAATATTAATTGTTATAAAGGAATGTTCTTCAGCACCATTACCCTTATTAATCCCACTGTTTTCATTGTGCATTAAATTTGCAAACATACAATTCTCATCCAGCTTGCTTTACTCATCCACAGCTTGAGCTATGTAGCCAGCATCTGTCTTTATCTTCTTTTTTCTTTCAGTAATGTCCTTCAATCCTTCCACGTTCAATTTTGATTTCTTTCTTTTTACCTGCCATTAACAAAGCAGTTTCTGTTTAGTATGTATTCTCTTTACTTTACATTTATCAGTTTATTTTTCTTCCTTGTTTTTTGTTGTGAACTTCTTCTTTTCCTTCTTTTTCTGTTTCCTTCTAAACACTCTGAAATATTGATTGATGGATACTCCAGAATTCCAAAGTTGTCAATGGTATCGTCTTGTTTCATGGGGTATGAATGATCTTTACAGACAATAGAAACATCATTTCCTAAATGTGTTCTATTTGCTCTTTGCCTAACATTATTTATCTCACCAGTCCAGGCATTAATACATGTAAAAACAGTTCTCCAAGCCATGCCAACTGCACAGGTGCAATCATCATCAGTAAGTCTAGATTTACTTCTAATAATGATTTGTCTAGATTTACTTCTAGTAATGGTAAGAAAATCATCCAAGTTTTGACATGAGGAACACAGATCGCCAGTGTTATTACGTGTTACCCTTAAATATGGATAGCATTTATTACATTGTACAAGATATTTGTGCTTTATCAAATCATTAATGGCATACTCATTTAAGGAATCCATATTCAGCTTCAATCGAATAAATAAATATAAAAGAAATGAATAATCAAAATCAGTAACCACAGAATTCAAAGAGAACTTAAATCAACTTCTATGAGAAAAATCACTCAAGCAATATACAACTAAATAATAAAGTAAGTACAGTAAAGTTATTGTTCTGACCATACAAGTTCTGAAAGTCAGACAAAAGCTGTAATTCCTTTCACTATCACTCACATTCACACTTCTTGTTAACAGTAAAGATCAATAAATCACAAACCAAAAAGGATATTGTTTTGATAAGATCTGGATTGTCCACTCTGCAGTCTGTGTGAATTTATAGCTGACTAGGCCCTTAGGAAAGCTAGAGCTTGCCTAAAACCTATCCCTTTCTAACAACCAACAGAGAAAATTAAAGGCAAAACAAAATATAAATCAAAGTAAATCTTCTTGTATACAAGCCAACACACAGTAAAAAATAAAATATAAATTCAAATAAAACTTTTCTTACTAGTCAACTCCACAGTAAATCACAAACCAGGATAGGATTGTTTAAATAAGCTCTGGATTGTCTTCTCTGTGGTCTGTGTGAATGTATAGCTGACTAGACCCTTTCTTGGAATGGCTACAGCTTGCATGTCTAAAACCTATCCCTTTCTAGCAACCAACAGTGAAAATTAAAGGTAAAACAACAAAATATAAATCAAAGTTAATCTGTTTGTCTACAAGATATCCCTTCCTTGCTACAAACAGTGAAAAACAGTATAAAAATAAAATATAAATTCAAATAAAAATTCTCCTACTAGTCAACTCAACAATAAATCATAAACCAAGATAGGATTGCTTAGATAAGCTCTGGAATGTCCTCGCTGAAGTCTGTGTGAATTTATAGCTGACCATGCCCCTTGGGATGGTTAGAGCTTGCCTGTCTAAAATCTTTCCCTTTCTAATAAGCAACAGTGAAAATTAAAAGTAAGACAACAAAATATAAATTAAATCTGCTTGTCTACAAGCTATCCCTTCCTTCCTGCAAACAGTGAAAAACAGTGTAAATAATAAAATATAAATTCAAATAAAACTTCTGTTACCAGAAATCTCCACAGTAAATCATAAACCAAGAAAGGACTGTTTAGTTAAGATCTGGATTCCAATATGATATTGTCATTTCCTTGGTATAATTATTTAGGCTTGTAAAGGCTTTTGTGCCATTAGCCTAATAATCACCTATGAACTTATGAACCTAAATTTATTAATATTTCAGTATGTGATAGCTTAAATATAGAAGAAACACATTTTGTAAAATGCCATTGAACAGATTTTAGTAAGTTTGCCTGTATATTATTTCACATGAATAGAGGTACGTAGGAACAATACCAGACAAGCGTTCAGGGGGACCATGAAATGCCTAGCCATACACACCACTAAAAAACTCATTAAGTTTTTGCAGTCTGTTTCAGGTACTTAATGCCTTCCTCACAAGGTGAGCAGGGTTGGACATAACAACTCTGGTATAAATTTGTGTCTACCCATCATCAAGACTAGCCTTAAAGGTAGTCAAAGTAGCACTTTGTTTGACCTGTAGTGGTAACTTATCCCATTTGCTGGGAACACATGGAGTTAGCAATTTATCTCTCTATCAAGACTTGTTTACTTCCTGGTGCAGATTTAGGTCCCTAGTTAAATAGGACTGGGTCTTTCATGGGTGAAAAGAAAGACACAGATCATCTTGGAGTAGCCTGTAGGTAACTGAATATAAACATATTTGTGCTAATCTAGCAAAGTGATTAATGGATTTAAGGTCTTTAATTTTTGGGTTCCTATTAAATGATCGAAGACGCATTCTTTTGAATGCGTCTTGATCGAACTTGAAAGCACAAAAAGGAAAAATACCGAAATGGCATATAAGCAAATTCTTTCCTTGGGAAAGAAATCGCTTGGTTGTTTCCGTTACTTTGCCATTTTCGTGATTGTAGTGTGATCTTGGAGTTGATATATTTAAGTAGGGGGGTGGGGGGACAAACCCCCACTTTATGTAATGTTTTAAAAAATAGTTTTCTTTTTTTTTTTTTTTTTTTTTTTTTTGTGGAACAGCGATAATCGCTGTTCTAAGCGTTTGAGATTTTAAGTTTTCACTTACATGGGTTAGATAAATCATCGTTTGCTTTTTTAAGCATTCGATGATTTAACATAGACCCTAATTTTCTTGGTTAGAAATCTTTGGAGCCTTTCCTGTTGAGCGATATGCACGGATTTAGACATATCAAAAGGGCTTTTGTTTTTGATGATGTGTGTGATAAGGGAAGAGTACAGTGGTAGGATGACTTTTTGGTTCTTGAAGATATTCCCTTGAAAATTAATTGAGCCAACTAGAATGATTTCCTGACTATGGTGGAAACATGATGATTGAATGAGAGGGAATTGTCCACATAAGTACCAATGTCTGTTATGACTGTATCTGTCTGAAGAAGAGTGCCATTTGTAACATATGATGTGGGGACAGCTTTTTTGCTGAATGATATTATGCTGTACCTTTTTGTATTTAGCTTGAGACCATTTTCAGTATGCCAGGTATGTGTAAATTTCAACCCTTCCTGGAGCTGTTTAGTATTAATAGGTGACAGATAACACTGTCCACTTGCATTCATCAGAAAACTTGGTCAACCACACTTCTGGAATATTGTCTTGAATATCTGTAAAATAAATGTCAGTTGAAAGAAAGCCAAGCACTGATCCCTTTGGTACTGTGAGAGATGCAATGTTATATTCAGAGAGGACACCAACAACTTTGACAACCTATTGGTTTGCCAGTTTGCAATCCAATGGATGGTATAGGGTTTACATTAAGTTTGTCTAATTTTCCAGTAATTCCAGTATGCTGGACAGTGTCAAATGCCTTGGCCAGGTCACGATAAGCAGTATGCATAGAGTGACCACTGTCCACAGCCTCTGTAACCTTTTCAAAGAAGCTTACTAAATTCAGGAGACAGGACTTGCCCTTCAAAAAAAAAACTGATTGGAGAAGATCAGTTAAGTTGTCTATGTCTACAGAAATGAGCTCTGATGTGATGCATTCCATGGCTTTACATTTAAGGCTGGTGAGACTAATGGCCCTATAATTACCTACTCTGTAGAGGAGCCATTCTCCCAGAAGCTGTTCTCCAAGCATGATGCATAAACTCTGTCGATAGGCAGAGATTGAACAATTTATGCAAAGGCTTAGATAATATATACTTTCCACAAATGAGCATGCCACCTTGTATGTTGTCTGGCCCCAGGGAAATATTATTTTTAGCCTTTGACAGAGATTCTAATACCCGTTCTAAGGTGATTTCAGCAGAAGTTAAATTTTATGAGATGGTGGGCAATTGGCAGTATGGGTATGTGGGATAAAGTTGACACTAAATGTGTCAGCTAATATATGGGTTTTATCCTTGGAATCATAATATGTGATATTGTTGTTTAACCTCATTGCATTGTTGGGCATTAGTCCTTCATTTTCTGGCATAACTAAACACAGCCTGATAGTTTCCTTTGGTATCTGTAGAGACCTTAAGGTCATATTCTGCTTTACATTTTCTGATAATGCTTTTAAGTTCCTTGCTGGCATGTTTTATTTAATTTTATTTATTTATTTAACATTTGTTAACCGGGAAAGTCCGACTAGGTTCCACAGATCCTGTTTTCAGCGGAGGCCCGGGGAAAAATGCTCCAGAAGCATGTCTTTAGAATGTGGGAGGAAACCCACATGAATGCAGGGAGAACATGCAAACTCCACACAGAAGGCACCCTAGCCAAGAATTGAACCAGAGAACCTCTTGCTGTGAGGTGACAGCATTAACTGCTGCACCACTGCACTGCCCATGTAGTCCTGAGATAAGGAGATAGGGGTTTCTCACACCTTTTCATTATTTCCTTATTTTGTTAACGTGTTAATTATTACCAAATGTAGTATTATATTTAAGGTAAATGGCTACTAATTCTTTCTGCAGTTATTTAGGTGTTGGTAAAAGTTGGAGGTGAAAACATCAGCCCTCAAGGTTGGGTCATTTTGAGGGGGATTGTTGAAAATTTTGTACAGGTCTTCTACAAGCTAAAGTAGATTTGCCCTAGAGAGGTCCCTGAAGATAGTCTCATTTGATAGCAGGGTGGTAATGCTAGGCCTGATAGAGAAGTTGACTGATTTGTGGTCAGATTACCTCGGGATGAGTCAATACAGGGTGGAATATGGGTGATGGCTAGGTTGGTAAGATCAAGGATATTACAGCCTCTGGTGGGTAATTTTTCAATTAGTCTATACCAAGTCCTATGCACGAGGGGATGCACGGTCCAAACCAAGTAGTCAGCTCCAAATAGACCAGCAAGGCAGCACAGAGTTCAATATATTTATTGAATATTGATCAATGTAACAAACTAGTTTCGGCCAACAGCCTTCTTCAGTGTAAAACAACTTTTGCTGGTCTATTTGGAGCTAATTTTTCAATTAGCTGCAGTGCATTGGAATTAGCCATATGCATTTTTAACAGTGCAAGTATGATAATTTATACCTGAATAATTGTGGTTCCCTAGTGAGAATGATTTTTTCACCCCTCAATGGCATTATGGTAATTTCTATGATCTTTGAGGGCCGGTAATGTGGATTTGTAACTAGCAATGAAGAAATAGTTGGATTTGTTAGAGGTGATTTGGATCTCCAAGACCTCCATTTTAGGGTTGTAAATAATTTGATATAAGGTGACAGTGTTGCTGAGAAGCACAAACACTCTCAATAGTTATTTACCCAAGGGCTTGATAGTATTATAGGCACTAAACCTTGATATAGAGAGACTGCCGTCTGTACACTGAAACCATGTCTTAGTAACTACACAAAAATGAACGTGTGCACATTGCAAGGTGGCCTTGAGTTCCAGCATCTTTCTATTTAGACTTTTAGCATTGAATAATGCCACCATGATGCTGTCTGAATATGAGTCTGAATTTGCTATATAGATATGTCTAGTAGAGGGACTCTGCCTAAAAGGCACTACAGGGGAGCAACAAAGACATTAGATAGTATGTGACAGCTCTGGTATGGCAGGTGTAAGTCATCCATGGTAAAACAAGCAGTTTTATGTACTATCTTTTCCCAGACCAATACATAATGAATCCCCTTAAAATGACACTAATTACTTAGCCAGTTGTTAAAGCCAATTATCTTGTTTTGGTTTCTAGGAATTATTCTGGGTAAATTTTATTTACTGTATTTATCCTTTTTTGACAGGGTTAGTCCAGCTAGGCTAGTAGCCTCTTTCAGGGGAGACCCAAGGTGGCAATTATACTACTAGGAGAAATGTGACCAGCGCATCAAGGAACTTCCACTACTTGTTGTTTACATGTTATATGGATGGAGGTTGAAATGCCTGTGTATGGCATCAGCTACATATGTAAGAAGTATGGCAGAGAGTGTGGGGGGGAGGCAGTGAGCGTATTAATGCTACTGTTGATTTGGAAGTCTTATTTCAGCAGCAGTTATTTGATTCAATACAAAACAAAACTAAAGATGGAGCTAATACCGTTGCTAAATTCTGATCACAACCCTCCAATTGGGGAGTTACAGAATGGAGTACTATTTAACTATTGGATGTTTTGGAACCTGATGAGGTACAAACAGTCTTGTGTGGTGAGATAATGGAGAAGATTAACACATTAGAGACAGACATTATCAAAGGAAATAAATATAAAAAAAAACTTATGCTAGTGTGACAGCTCAAACAAAACAAAACAAGCAAATGGGCAGTGTAAAGGTTTACCAGAAAAACAAGCATGTGGTAAGAGTACATTCAAAAAAGATATTGCCATTGATAGATATGATTTATGGGATAATATAATCTTACAAGTAGGAGTTAAAATTACAGTTATCAGGGTTTTCATTTTTTGCAATGAAAGAACAATTTGGTGATATCACTTTGGAATCAGAAGAAGGTCTGTGGAAGTTAAGGAATAAGTTTAAAGAAAAAGAAGATTTATTTCCTTGGACAAATTATCTATTTTCTACACAAATGGATACAACTAAGAAAAGAGTTGTGATACAATTTAGGAGTGAAATATTGAAAAGAAGAATTAGACAGTACTTTAAGGAATGATTGTAATACTATTTTTGAAATGAAACAAAGCAAAGATAACCATGAACTATGGACATAAGGATGGGAATATTTACTTAAAAGATTTGCAAAGTAAAGTGCAACATATTCCAAATGTTATAAATATAAAGCAAAGGGTTTTGTGAAATATTATGGGACTAGTAAGAATGTGTTATTTTTGTGGGGAAGAAAGGTATTTTATTGAACATTGTCCTAAGAAATGTTGATCACAGTGTGAGTAAAGGGAACATTTGGTTAAAAGTTGTAAATTGCTCGTTATAAATGTAAAAAATAGATCATGTCTGGATCGATTGTATAGAAATACAAAAGAAAACTAAAACTAAAAATGATATAGATAATAGTGATGGAACATTAATTTTAAAGACTCCAACAGTGTATTTGTCATCTTTATATATACCCAGCTACTGGGGATGCACAAGCCAGTGCATTTCTTTGTGCCGGTCCCAAGCCCAGATAAATGGGGAGGGTTGCGTCAGGAAGGGCATCCGGCGCAAAACTTCGCCAAATCTTTTCAAGCAGTCACCAGTTAATATTTCCATACCAGATCAGTCGAGGCCCGGGTTAACAACGACCGCCACCAGTACTGTTAGCCAACAGGGTGCTGGCAGAAATTGGGCTACAGTTGGCCGAAGGAGGAGAAGAGGCAGAAGGCATGGCCGAAGGCAAGAAGAGAGGAGAAAGGCTAGGACTGTGGTAGTGAGGGTCGGAACTTTGAATGTTGGCAGTATGACTGGTATAGGGAGAGAGCTAGCTGATATGATTATGATGGACAGAAGGAAGGTTGGTATATTGTGTGTGCAAGAGACCAGATGGAAGGGGAGTAAGGCTAGGTGTATCGGAGGTGGGTTCAGATTGTTTTATCATGGTGTAGATGGGAGGAGAAATGGCGTAGGAGTTATTCTGAAGGAACAGTATGTGGAGAGTGTTTTGGAAGTGAATAGGGTGTCAGATAGAGTGATGTTTATGAAGCTGGAAATTGATGGTGTAACGATTAATGTTGTTAGTGCATATGCTCCACAAGTTGGGTGTGCAATGGATGAGAAAGAAAAATTTTGGAGTGAATTGGATGAAGTGGTGATGACTGTACCCATGGGTGAGAGAGTGGTGATTGGAGCAGATTTAAATGGGCATGTTGGTGAAGGGAACAGTGGGGAAGAGGAAGTGATGGGTCGGTATGGTGTTAAACAAAGGAATGCAGAAGGTCAGATGGTAGTGGATTTTGTGAAAAGGATGGATATGGCTGTGGTGAATACGTATTTTAACAAGAGGGAGGAGCATAGGGTGACATACAAGAGTGGAGGAAGATGCACACAGGTGGATTATATCTTATGTAGGAAGGCCAGTTTGAAGGAGATTGGAGACTATAAAGTGGTGGCCGGAGAAAGTGTAGTTAGGCAGCATAGGATGGTGGTTTGTAGGATGACGTTGGTGATCAAGAAGGGGAGGAGGAGTGTGAGGGCAGCACCAAGGATCAAATGGTGGAAATTGAAAAAGGGTAATTGTGAGGTGGAGTTCAGGGATGAGTTAAGACAGGCACTGGGTGGCAGTGAAGAGTTACCAAATAGCTGGGTAAGGGGGACGGCTAGAAAGGTGCTTGGTATCACATCGGGACAGAGGAAGGATGACAAGGAGACATGGTGGTGGAATGAGGAAGTACAGAAGAGTATACAGGCAAAGAGGTTGGCAAAGAAGAAGTGGGATTGCCAGAGAGATGAAGAAAGTAGACAGGAGTATAAGGAGATGAGGTGCATGGCAAACAGAGAGGTGGCAAGCGATAAGGCATATGAAGAGTTGTATGAAAGTTTGGAACTAAGGAGGGAGAAAAGGACCTGTACCGATTGGCTAGACAGAGGGACCGAGCTAGGAAAGATGTGCAGCAGGTAAAGGTGATAAAGGATAATGAGGGAAACATACTCACAAGCGAGGAGATTGTGTTGAGGAGATGGAAAGAGTACTTTGAGGGGTTGATGAATGAAGAGAATGAAAGGGAGAGAAGGTTGGATGATGTAGGGATAGTGAATCATGAAGTACAATGGATTAGCAAGGAGGAAGTAAGGATAGCTATGAAGAGAATGAAGAATGAAAAGGCTGTTGGCCCAGATGACATACCTGTGGAAGCATGGAGGTGTTTAGGTGAAATGGCAGTGGAGTTTTTAACCAGATTGTTTAATGAAATCTTGGAAAGTGAGAGGATGCCTGAGGAATGGAGAAAAAGTGTTTTGGCACCGATTTTTAAGAATAAGGGTGATGTGCAGAGCTGTAGTAACTACAGAGGGATTAAATTGATCAGTCACAGCATGAAGTTATGGGAAAGAGTAGTGGAAGCTAGGTTAAGAAGGAACGTGATGATTAGTGAACAGCAGTATGGTTTCATGTCGGGAATGAGCACTACAAATGCGATGTGTGCTCTGAGAGTGTTGATGGAGAAGTACAGAGAATGTCAGAAGGAGTTGCATTGGGTTTTTGTAGACTTGGAGAAAGCATATGACAGGGTGCCTAGAGAGGAGTTGTGGTACTGTATGAGGAAGTCAGGAGTGTCAGAGAAGTATGTAAGAGTGGTACAGGATATGTACAAGGGTAGTGTGACAGCGGTGAGATCTGCGGTGGAAGTGATGGATGCGTTTAAGGTGGAGGTGGGGTTACATCAAGGATCAGCTCTGAGCCCTTTCTTATTTGCAATGGTGATGGACAGGTTGACAGACGAGATCAGACAGGAGTCCCCATGGACTATGATGTTTGCAGATGACATTGTGATCTGTAGTGAGACTAGAGAACAGGTGGAAGAGATCCTGGAGAGATGGAGATATACTCTAGAGAGAAGAGGAATGAAGGTCAGCAGGACTAAGACAGAATATATGTGTGTGAATGAGAGGGAGGATAGAGGAATGGTGAGGATGCAAGGAGTAGAGGTGGCGAAGGTGGATGAGTTTAAATACTTGGGGTCAATAGTTCAGAGTAACGGTGAGTGTGGAAGAGAGGTGAAGAAGAGAGTACAGGCAGGATGGAGTGGGTGGAGAAGAGTGTCAGGAGTGATTTGTGACAGATGAGTACCTGTAAGAGTGAAAGAGAAGGTCTACAAGAGGGTAGTGAGACCAGCTATGTTATATGGGTTGGAGACAGTGGCATTGACAAAAAGGCAGGAGTTTGAGCTGGATGTGGCAGAGTTAAAGATGTTAAGATTTGCACTGGGTGTGATGAGGGTGGACAGGATTAGGAATAAGTATATTAGAGGGTCAGCCCAGGTTGGAAGGTTTGGAGACAAAGCCAGAGAGGCAAGAATACGTTGGTTTGGACCTGTGCTGAGAAGGGATGTGGAGTATATTGGGAAAAAGATGCTAAGGATGAAGCTACCAGGTTACAGGAAAAGAGGAAGGCCTAAGATAAGGTTTATGGATGTGATGAGAGAGGACATGCAGGTGGTTGGTGTGACAGAGCAAGATGCAGAGGACAGGAAGAAATGGAAACAGGTGATCCGCTGTGGCGACCCCTAATGGGAACAGCCGAAAGAAGATGAAGATATATACATTTGGTCTTGAATATGATGATCGAGAAGGATACTATGATCATAATTAATTTAATGCAGTGTAAATATAGTACTTGGGATAAACTGAAAGAAAAAAGAATATAAGTATTTCTGTAAGTAGTGAAGCAAAAGAATTGGTTAAAAAGATTAAAGACTGGAAAATAAACATAAATAATTTTGAGTGTAATAAAATTGTATGGTATGAAAAAGCTATGACAATACATTAATCCATGGGAAAAAGTTTATACAGATTTTAACAGCTATTAACAATAGACAACAAAGATTAAAAATTGGCTAAAAAAATCCACTGAACCTGGGACAAAAATGGCATGACCAGAAGAACATGAAACACTTTCATAAGGAAACAAAAAATTGAATTTAGCACTTTTGTCCATTTATAACATAGGACTTGATCAGAATCAAGTCCAGCATAAAACCATAAATATTTAAAGATCCCCTCCATGAATAAAATCATCAGCCGACCAATCAAAACATTAAATGCAACAAGATAGTACACCTCACAAAACTAACCAGTCAAAAGACATTGTACAACATATAGTACCTAAACATGTTCAAAGAACTAAAAATATTAAAACCAAAGACAAAAAATGTTATAATAAATCTAAAATTTCAGGGGTGCCAGGGAGTTGAGCCTAATCTGCCAACTAAGTTCTCGGGCTTCAATAAAATCTTCCCACAGTCACCCTCTAGCATCTTATAAAGGATGTCTAATCCATAAAAATGAAAACTATGATCAGGAAACTTAGAAATATGTTTAAGCAAAGCACTCTCCTCTTTTTTTATTCTTTATATCAAGTATGTGTTCATATATATGGTCCTTAAAATGCCTCTGTGTTTTACATAGATAAAATCCTTTGCAACACTGGCAGATTGCCAAATAAACCAACCCACCAGTGTTGCATGTACAATGAAAGCTGGAATTAATTCTAATATTATTAATGGTTATTTTATTTGCCTCCAAAATCCATCTGCATTGGGAGCACCTCCCACATTTAAACGTCCTTCGTCTCTTATTACTAAGTACATTAAAGGTTGCTTCACTAGTTTCAAAGAACTGCTTTAAACTTCCTAAACATAGCCTTTGGACCATCTCCCAAAGGTTCATGGAGATTGCCAAAACAGGAAAAAATGCTCCAGTTCTTAAGCAATTAATAATGTTAACAGAATCAACCTTAAAAGTAGTTGTAAATGCATGACAACATTTCTACTCATTTGTTCCTTCCCAAAATCAATATCTGCACTTTTGAGAAGTGGTTTTCAAATACCCTGATTCCTTTTCTGTAACACCTCATCCTGAATGCTGTTAACTAAGTTTGCTGGATAACCTCTGGAGTAAAACATGTCAGCAAGCTTATTGACCTCATTAATAAACAATTCATCTTTTGAAGTCATTCTGGCTAATCTAATATGTTGCCCTTTAACTATTCCCCTTTTCTGGTGGTCAGAATGACTACTCAAAAAAATGAAGTAGGCTGTTAGAATAAGTGGGTTTCCTATAGATATTAGTAATAAATCCCTCATTTTCATAGTCTCTTTTAATTTCCATGTCAAGGAAATTAATTTTAACGAGGTGGAAAGAGGAGATGAATCTCAAAAAGTGGTAGTAGAATTTAAATAATTAATGAAAGACTTGATGTCAGCTTCATTTCCACCCCAAAGAATAAAGATGTCATCCAAAAAACCACCATACAGAGATGAGATGAGGCTAAAATTAGGTTCCAAATCCAAGTTTACAACTGTGGTGACCAATACAAGAGGCACCAGGTAATCTTCTAGTGCGAACTAGTATGAAGAGATGAGATGAGGCTAAAATGAGGTTCCAAATCCAAGTTTACAACTGTGGTGACCAATACAAGAGGCACCAGGTTTAAAAGCAGAACAGAGACGACATGGATGGATAGGAAAATCCAAAATAGCCACCCAGAATTAACAGCCTCAGAGCAGTAGCAGCTTGTCCAACAAATGGAACTGGAGAAAGATTTAAAAGCAAATTATGTTAACATTAAAATGCACAGCCTCTATTTATTGAGTTGGTGAACATATTGCAAAGAACCTGCAAAACACTATATATTTTGTTATCAAATCATACACTCATATCACCCTGATAAATCCTTTATCGTAGATATCTAAAATAACATTCTATATATATATATATATATATATATATATATATATATATATATATATATATAAGCATTTATTTATTATTTAGTCAGTTAGTTACATTTGTTTACAGGGATAGTCCACTGGGCCAAGGTAAGCCCATTTTCAGTGGAGGCCCGGGAAGAAAAGCTCCAGACATAGTATACTCTTACACAGTTTATGTTGGCAGCCATGGTGGTGCAGTGGGTAGCAGTGTCGCCTCACAGCAAGAAGTTCTCTGGTTCAATCCTCGGCTGGGGTGCCTTCTGTGTGGAGTCTGCATGTCCTCCCTGTGGGCATGTGGGTTTCCTCCGGGTGCTCCGGTTTCCTCCCACATCCCAAAGACATGCAGTAGGTGGATTGGACACTCTAAATTGGCCCTAGTTGTGTGTGTGTGTGTGTGTGTGTGTGTGTGTGTGTGTGTGTGTGTGTGTGTGTGTGTGTGTGCCTTCTGTGGAAGGTTAGGCACCGGGTTGGCAACTCGATACTGCAAAACTTCGCTGCCAATCATGAGTGGATAGGTGATCCGCTGTGGCGACCCCTAACTGGGAAAAGCCGAATGAAGATGGGACAAACATTATGAATAAATTTAGAATCATATGGGAGAAAGATAATACATAAACTGTAAAGCCTACATTACATTTGAGCAGCAAAGTACAGATTCAATAAAGCAATATACAATGTAGGACTAAAAAATAACAAAGCAGCAAACAGTACTAGACCTTAGAAAGGTACATCATGGTTTAATAGCAATAACATTAAGCAGTAGGTCCAGTTGGAGATAGGAAGAGCTTGGTGTTTAATCTATGCTGGATGCAAGATAGTACTATCCAGGAAGTTTGATTAGGCCAGATGCCAGGAACTGAGAAACACGATCTTGTGGTAAGAGTACCTAGCATTACTTTAGATGGTAAATGTAGAAAGGACATCTCTCAGGATGGGAGAGTATATGGATGGGGATATTTAGAGCAAGGGAAGGAAGAGGTGGGGATGGGGAGAGGCAAGAATGGGGGTTCAAGTTATAGGAACTACATCCTTAGTGCAGTTGCACTGACAAAGAGAAGTGAGGTGTTGTTTCAGGGACATCTTAAAGAAAGGGGCACTGCCAATAGACCTTATTGATTGAGGGAGATTATTCCATAGCTTGGCTACAGTAAAGGAGTAGAGCATTGGTCCTGCTACACAGGTTGGTATCACTACATTTAGGAGTAGTTGGATATTGGATCAGACAGGTCTGTTTGGTGGATACTGTGTGAGTGGAGAAGGCAAGGAAGAGTAGCTACATGGTTTATAGATAAGTTTGTGTGCAGTGGTTAATTGAATAAGACAGATGATGTGGTATTTCTAGCCTGTTTAGTTGGTGCAGAGATGAGCAATGGTGTGAAGAATAACTCGTGTTTGTTACAAATTTAGCGATTGTATTGTAGTATGAAGCTAGTTTAGGTTTGAGGAAGGCTTGAATATTGGTCAGGAGAGGTGCACCATAAGAAGAGAGGGTAGTAGGACGGAAGAGGTAAGAGATAGTTTTGTGGAGTGGCTGAAGAAGAATTTTTAGTTCCCAGTTTTTGGTGTATTTTTTTAATATTGGTCTGGATGTGCAGATGGATGTCAAATGTCAAGGTTTCATCTACGTATGATGACACCTAACAGTTTGGTATGTGGTATGACTTCAGTTATTATGCTGTTTTGGACTTGGATGGTGAAATTTACCTTGTATAGTGGAGTGGATTTTTTGGGTAGAAAAAGAACGAGTTTTGTTTTGTTGGGTTTTAGGGCAAGATGGTTGTTGGACATCCATATCTCTGTAGTGCTGAGGGCATCTTGTGTGAGTTGGTGTAGTTCAGATGATGAATTGGCAGCATAGATGATTGTGGAATCATCTGCGTATTGGATGACAGTACTTTGGGTAAGAGAGGTGTGAAAGTTATTGATAAAAAGGCTGAACAAGAGGGGCCCTAGTATAGATCCTAGTGGAACACCTGTAGTTGTGTTGAGGAAAGGAGGGAATGAATCTTGCCATTAGGTCGATTGTTGCCTGTTAGTGAAGTAGTTTGAGAACCAGTCTAGGGATTGGGATGGGATTCCTATGCCAGTCAGTTTAGTAAGAAGGAGAAAGTGGGAGATGGTATTGAAGGCCTTGGAAAGGTCTAGAATGAGAGAAGAGACTATTTTTCCATTATCTCGGGCCTGGTTAACTGTGCTGGAGAAGAATATGAGAGCTGTAGTAGTGCTATGACCAGGTCGAAGTCCAGGTTGAGTGGGAGAAAGGATTTGGTTGTAAAGTACATATTGAAGAAGTTGGGTGTTGATGCATTTTTCCAGGATCTTAGACATGGTATATATGAATCTATTAAATTAGTTGAACACTACTTATATCAACATGCATAATGTCAAATCAAATTGATCAACATTATACATGTCAACATGTTAATAACCCAAGAAAACAGAAAAAAACCTCGGAAAACAAAAACAAAAAACCTAACAGGTACCAAGGTGCCCCCCCCCCCACCCCCACCCCCATTGCTTATAGCCACAGCTAGACAAGGAACTGGGATTAAAATAAAATCACAAACTCAAGTACATTTAAAGGTTTTAGTATACATATGACATTGAGCACTTTTGTCCCTAATAACAAGGGCAATTGAGACTAAATGCAAGCATTTTACCTGGATTAAATGATATGTTGTCCATAAATAGTCTGTTAAAATGAAGAACAGCTAGGCTATAGCAGCCATTTAATAATATTTTCCACATTTTATTATTATAAATATTTTTCATGAATAGTTTTTTTTTTATATTTTGTATTTTTATACCTTATATCTATGAAAAAATATGATGCATGTTTCAATGCAATGTTTTTATGCAGTAATATTTATTCTAATATGTGGTATTGTACTTTAAAAATTTTCTCCTATCTTCTGATTGGTTAGTTTGTTCATTTTTTAGAAATTAATTAGTATAAAAAGGAAACAAGGAGAATGGTTGATGATCTGATTAAGTCCTTCTTGTTACTAGGGACAAAAACCCCAAACGTTGTATGTATATTAAAACTTTTAAACATCCTTGAGTTTGTGATTTTATTTTAACCCCAGTTCCTTGTCTAGTTGTGGCTGTGAGCACTGGGAGTGAACATGTCAATATGCTACTATGCATGTACCAAAAATTAATATCAGCACATGCAAAACTTAAAAAAAATAAAAAAATAAAAAAGTTGTGCCACCCACACCCCCTTCTAATTATATATTCTAACTCCAAGATCACACAATCCCCAGGGAAAAGGGCATATTCCCCCATCTGTTTTGTATTAGCCTATGAAAAGGGAGACAGCTGCATGGTGTACAGGGATAGATCCCTGACAGTTCAATTTGTAGATCAGTCCTAGGAGGAGCTGGCAGGGACCAAGAGGCAGGAAAGTTGAGACAGTGCTTTCTCAGGGGTGAGGGTCTGCAACATGTTCTCAGAGTTCACACTCTGTGTTAGATTCCCTTGTAGAGACTACAGAACATATGAAGGCAGTTGATGCAAGAAAGACCAGAGCCTTTGGAAGTGGGTGACATCCCTTGCATTGAATGACTTCATGCCCATCCCCTGGAAGTCTACAGGCATGCACACAATGGAAATTAGGGCTGTACAATTAACCCGTATCATCTGTACAGATGATGATACCCCTTCCAGCATGTTCAGCCCTCACTCCTAGGTAATTATTGAACTTCAGATCCCTCATCCTGAAGGAAATGAATAGGTGAGACAGATAGATGAGGGGAGTACCTTGATGATCAGAAGAGAACTGAAAAAATATAAAAAAAAATAAATAACACTACAGATGACAGTAATTGTTATATGCCATTAAAACATATTTCATTATTATTATTTCACAACCAAACTGTCTCGTTCAAGTATGTTCTAAGATCAGATTTATCAAATGCCCTTTGCAAAAATAAGAATCGTACCATGCAGTGCTATATTACATCAAGTTGCAATTTGCAAATACACACAGTGTTCCAGGTGCTGTCTAAAAACACTTTGATGCGCATGTACTATGGGCAGTATGGTAAAGTGGGTTTAACCTACAAGTATTATTTTCAGTAGTAATTACTAAGACAACATTAAGATATGCAGATGTAGTACCATGGCAAGAACAGCAAATATAAAAGGAGTAGGTTTTTATGTTAGCAATTAAAATGTGTCAGAAAGCACTGCTATAGAGTACAATAGAGACACAACCAACACAAATTGAGGAGCAGAACTCATGACACAGTGGATGCAGCAATGGTACATGCCAGGCATACAACCAACAGGATAACAGCAATGGTACATACCATCATACCTCTCAACTGTACAGATTTTTGCAAAATGTCCAGATTTTTGCCTCATATTTTTGGTGTGTTCCTCCTAAAATCTATACCTTTCTGGGAAATAGCTGAGGATTGAAGTCATTAAATAATGACAAATATTTGCGTTTAAGACTCTACATCCTTCAAAAAAGTCATGCTAATGCAAAACCTATTATTCTATCAACTTTCTAAGTTTGTAAGAGCAATATGTAAAATCTGTCCCTATTTGCCCCCCCCCCCCCCACACACACTCATTTTAGGCTTTGTCCAGATTTTTTGCTCTAAGAGGTTGAGAGGTATGCATACCAGGCATACAACCAACAGGATAACACCAATGGTATATACCAGGTATACAACCAACAGGATAACAATACACCTCAGCAGGAAAAGATACATGAAGGAAAAGTGTAAGCTGCATAAACTATGGCAAGTGAAAAATAAGGGAATTCAAGAACATAGAAAAACAGATAGCCCTAAAAACAAGAAAAGGAAAAGAGACAGGAAGAGTCAAACTGAAGGATTAAGCATAGCCATACCTAGGGTGGTGTGAAGGGGTAGCTGTCAAAAAGTCCAAGCTCTTAGGGGAGCAATTTTCAGGTGTTGACGGGGTACATTCATGGTTATGGACGAACCACTTTGATTGTCATCAACTATAGCAAGGTGCTTGTTAGTGTTGTATACCAAGAAAGCTGCCTGGTACAGATTACAGAAGTACAGAAGTTATGAAAGACCTAAGACATTTTTTTTTTGCCCTCAACTTTGAGAAATCCCTTTTTCAAGTTTGGGTTGAGGTGATGTCATTCTTTGAACTGTCCAGGGCATGAGATGGTTTAGCTACAATTCCAGATAAAGACAGGCAACAAGCAAAATGCAATACTGCAGAACACATCATGTTATATTGAGCATGACACAAAAAGTGATATACTACAATCATCTTCAAATAAAAATAGGTATACAATACAGCAAAAATGAATAATGAGTCTGTATGCAATGGTAATGCACTGAGACATTGAAACAAACCCCTAAAGCCTTTTAAATGTCAACAGTAAAGGAATACATATATTTCAAAATACAAACCTGGATTCAGAAACCATTAGTACCTGTAATGTGATTAGTGATGATGCATAGGGTGGGGAAAATTCAGAAAACATATGCAGCATAATTGTACCACTGAAGAAAATAGTGGTCAGCACTGTATGCAAATGATGGCATATTGATACACATACATTGTTCCAACGGACTGCAGAAGAGAGAAGAACTACTATATGGGTGTCCTTTGAAATAATTCCTTTCCCTGAGGTTCTATTGGCTATTCACAAGTGTACCCACATGACCATCAAGGCCTTGCCCATATATCTACCAGAATGTTAACTGGAAGGGTTTCCACTCCATTAACTGCCAGGTGTTTACTAATGTACAAGGTATTATTTACAATACGTCTGTGTGACATTCAGGCAGGTCCCACAATTTACACATCACACACCTCTAGTTATACTAGTGATTTCTGCAAATCCTCATCCAATTGTTGAAAGGCCATGATGTCTAACAGCTGAAGATCAAGCCAGTAATATTGATGTCCAAAACAGCTAAGCATAGAAGTGAACAAGGACTGCTTTAGTCAAGATCTCTTATCAACTATTCGCACCACAATGCAGAAAGGGCCACTTTCCTGATCCCCACTGTTTCACAGAGTTGGTATACATAATTAGCAGGGGGGTGAAGGATGTGGGGGGTGCAAGGTGCCTCCCCACAAAAACATTTTTTTTCACTATTTTAGTTGTCGATGTTAATGGCCTGATCTTCAGCTGTTTGGCTTTGTGACCATGTGACTGTCAGTCAGGAATCCAATTTGTGGTGGGTTATTTTACATAAGGGCATCTAATTAGTAAGTACACTCAACCCCACTACCAAACTAGACAAGCAAGACTACAGTTGTATTTGCTGCTATACACTAATATATTTGGCTTATATTTTGAAGGAGATGCTGGATTCACCCTGAAGTCTTAGCTCTTGGCAGCAATAAGCAACTCGCAGAGCATGGCTGATATGTAATTCAACTCCACAATGACACAGACATGCAACATCATCAAGCACATGTTTGGATTATTGAAGGCTCAGTTCAGTTGTCTGGATTCCTGTGGTGGTGCATTGCAGTATCCTCTCAAGACCTTCAGCAAGATATGTGTTGTCTGTGCAATGATGCACTTGGTGATGCACAAAAAGACACTGCATGGCTTTATCATTGGAGAGACAGACAGACTGACCAGAGCTATGCCAGCTGAAGAGTTGCTGGAAGAACCAGCTACAGAGGATCCCCATGTGAAGATGAGGTGGGTGCAATATGCTGTAGCACTGGCAAAGATATGGCATCAGGTTCTCAACTATAGGCCAGAATATAGACAACAAAAGATCAAAATGCTACACTCAGACTGTGGGGTACAGTGCATTGACTGGCCATGCTATGCATTGGATGTTACCTAACCCACTTAACATAAAGGTGTGAGAAGGGCAAATATGCCATCATTCACAAAGGTGGGGTGGGTCACAGTGACAGGGATTAGCAACGACTACATAGGTGGAAAAGGGGCAGGACTAGGAGATGTGGAAGAATGTGTTACAAAGCTGGGTGAGTGGGGAGAGCAGGGTGTTCCTAAAAAGTGAGCTTCCCATAGGGAGATGTGGCCAAATTTTCTGGGCACTCACATAATATTGATGCCAGGGACAAATGTACAACAGAAGACAGAGCACTTCACTGGTGTGGATAATATAGGGGTTGTGGGTCTTCAGAATGGAACAATGCAGATTTTAGGCTGCCTTGGCCACCTGAATGTCCCCTTCATGGAATGGCACCAACAACAACATCCACTTTCAAAAAAGATATATAACTCCAGGGTCATGTGATGTAGAGAACCACAACAGAGGCTGTGCTTGTAAGGGTGGCCCTGTTGTGCTGTTGCAGGCTCACCATAAGTAGCTGGCAGCAAAACTCAGGGAACCTTTCCTATTGGGTGCAACCATACTGGAGACAGAGCTGTGTGGTCATAGTGGACAGAGCCAAAATACCCATGGTGACTACAATAGCTGTCAGGTTACAGTCCAATAACCTCAGCAGGTAAGCACATTCCCTGATCCCATGATCCATAGCTATGTGCAGTCCCTCACTTATGTTGTGACACATATCATGAAGTATGCTAACCACCACTGCCATTGCATTAGTGCCATCGGTCTATTCCTGCATCACTAACCTGCAGTGACATCTACTTCAGGTACTGAGCAGGAATCAAGGCACTGACATCTATTGGCACATTGCTCCATAGTGCTATCTTTACTCTCAGTTGTGGAGCCACTGCCCACTGCCACTGTATGAGCTGGTGACAACCGTGCACCATGTGTTGGCAGCCAGGGATAGCCTGTCCTTCCATACCCAGTGGAGAGACAGGGATGGGTTCCACTGCCAACATAACTGTGTCATTGGATGGGGATGGTAGGATATCCATCACTGTAACCATTGCTGACAGTGGTACTGTGCCAAACGATTTACTAGGAGTAAGCTGCCATTACTATCATGCTGTGGTGCTGCACTGACATAAGGCATGTCCTGCTCCATTATGGCTGACCCCACAAATGTTGCACCAGTAAACTCAGACAGATACACACCCATATGCACAACTGATGGTTTCCAAAAATACCACACTCCAGTGCTACAAAAACATTTCACGTAATATATTATGCACAGAATGAAAACATACATACCTTGTGCTGTATACTGCTGTACCTGCATCTGAGGCATGGTTGTAGGAGACCTGTGGTGATGTTTACCATTAACAAGCTTTTGTTAGTGGTGCACCACCAGAATTGGCTTGTGCCTTATAGTAATATCAACCTGGTGCATTTCCAACAGAGATATGCAATGTTGCCATAAGTCCATTTCCCTCTTCCACACCTCCACTAGGTATCACTGTCTTCTCTCTGTCCCTAGTCAGGGACACCAAGAGCTTCTCTGTTTCACTGAGGTTGACCCATGTCCATTCTCTCATATGCAATGGCTTGGGCTTTTGTGCTGGTATTCAGTATCATACTGGTAACTCTACAGTAGACCTGTTGTGCTCATTTGTTGTGGTAACCAAATACATTCACATCCATTAAAAGGCCTTGTCGGCCTTGTGAGTATACAGAATGTATCTCTACTGCATGCATAGAGCTTGCAGTGATACCTCTGTCTCTGCCAAAATGAACTTATGTGCTCTTTTGCTGTTTTTCTGCCATTTTTATACTTGCAAATGGCAATATACCCTGGGCCCTATGGTTAATGCCTGGGAATAACAATTTCTACCATCATCTTTGCCAGACCACCATCCTTGTTGCAACTGCTTATGCAACATGTGGCATGCCTTAATATACTGTGCTTTCACAGGCAGTGTCCCAAGAGCAAAGCAGTTGGAAGAGCTTGGCAATGGAATGTTGTATATCATGACATCTGCCATCCATGTATATGGATCTGAGTTCCCACAAGTAACTCTGTCACGAGTCCCATGGAACACATCCACAGCCTAAACCATTTTTGAGGTGTGCTTTCCCAACCCCACCCCATATTCTCTGTGTACATCAACTGAACTCCTATGGCAGAGAGTGTGCCTTCCATCATATCCCTCTCTGTGTTGATTACCAGTGCTGTTACTCCAGCATTTCCTTTCATTCAGCAGCTTTCTAATGCACTGATGATATATTGACTTGTGCCCTATCTGCTCACATTCTCCCCATGTGTTACATCCCACTGTCTTCAGGTTGCTGTTTAGAAACTCTCACTATATGGTTAATGGATCCATTCAGCATCCCCACCTGCAAATGACCCATGTCCTCTTGCCACAGCTGCTGTAACAGTATTTTCTTATTGTGTAGAACACACAATTATTCTCTGGTAATACATATGCTTGCTATGCAATTTTAGTATTGATAACACAATGAGCCTCACAATGGTGACTGTTTTTTTATCACAGAATTACTAGTCATGTAGCACACCAATTTGGCTAGATAATTATTTTGAAATGATTTTGAATCACACACACACACACACACACACACACACACACACACACACACACACACACACACACACATGTAGTACTGTGTGATATTTACTCTGTACTATGCTAAAATATATGACCATGCCCATGCACATTGGCAGTCTATGATACAATCTGCCCACTCTTGGCTTTTGCAACTCAGCAAGATGCCTATGGGGGTATGGTTGCACATTAGTGCCAAGAATAGTGGTTTATGGTCATGTTACTGCACTGTTTATATGTTTGCAGAACTGTGCTACCATGTGTGATGAGTGTGACAAAAGGAGGTACTGCAGCACAGCTAGCTGAAATTTCGTAAATAATCATATGTCATTTGTGAATATCAAAATGATTCATATGCTTGTGTTACAAATGTATTGGAACTGTATGTTATGTGTATATCAAACTGCTGGTACAGAAGTGTGTCTGTTGAAAGGGATTGTAAAGTACTGAGCTTAAAGCTGTATCCACAGTGTACCCTACTGAAAAAGACAGAAATGTATATACATAAATGCATATATTGTAACAATAGAAACTGGAACATAGAAGGTTAACTTGCGAAATTTCAGAAAAATAGTTGAAATTAAATTATTTTTTAACTGCGCCATAAAAGATGGTCTCAATGGAACAAGGAGACAGGATGTCTAAAACTAGTGAGCCTTCTGCAGTGTCTTGCAAGTGTTATATTGTTTTATGTCTTTCAGCAGCTGAAAATATCTGAGGGCTATGTATTTTTCACAGGTAGATGTTAAAGGCTGGCAGTTTCTAGCAATGGGGGTTTAGCTTGGGAACTAAGGTCAGATGACAAGAAGTAATGTCATCCTGCAAGCTAACCCAGCAGTAATATTTGAGATATTAATTGAAGAACGCTCTGAGAGAGGCAGGGTATTCTGCATTTGTTTTTGCCCTGACAACATCAGCTGGAAAGCCCATTCATCGTTATCGCCTTGCTCTGTAAGTAAGTTAACTAAGGTTTAGTAATTCTCTTCTATTCAGACAGGAATATAGTGAATTATAGTTTAGATGTTTTCTTTATTTATTTGAGACTGTCCTGCAATGTTTTAAATATTTCCTGTGATTTTGAACTCTTGTTTACTGAGTATTTTCTTGTTCTTTTACTATTTATTATTAAATATCATTGTGGTTGATATTTGGGAGACATATTTAAGTTGTGAGAGTACTTACATATTTATTTGGTGACAGTGTAGACCACTCCTAATAACCTTGCTCTTGGTCAAACTACCATTTGTATTGATAGTATCATTACACAGTAAGATTGGACACCCTTTGTTAAGGGCCTTAAAGTAGCTGATCAGGAGTGACTGGAGGCAGGGTAAACTACATTATAGTCTGTGCAGAAGGGGGCATAGCTAATAAACCTGTGCCAGCCTTTCCCAGGCGTGTGTGTGTGTGTGTGTGTGTGTGTGTGTGTGTGTGTGTGTGTGTGTGTGTGTGTGTGTGTGTGTGTGTGTGTGTGTGTGTGTGTGTGTGTTTATACATCAAACCTCAGAGAGTGTGTGTGTGTCAGCTACTTGGGCAAGGACACAAAGTACTGGTTGGACAGAGAGGGTACTGGAGGCCTTGACTTGGTCACTCAGCTGAGATCTCAACTCTGTAGCTATGCCAGTGAGGAGTTCTTTTATTATTTATTATTAAGTATATCTAAACCTTTCATTGTGGCTGATATTTGTGAGACATATTTAAGTTGTGAGAGTACTTGCATATTTATTTGGTGACACTGTGGGCCACTCCTAATAACCTTGCTCTTGGTCAAACTACCATTTATATTGATAGTAACATTACACAGTAAGATTGGAACCCTTTATTAAGGGCCTTAAAGTAGCTGATAAGGAGTGACTGGTGACAGGGGAAACTACCTCATAGTCTGGACAGAAGGGGCATAGCTAGTAAGCCTGTGCCAGCATTTCCCAAATATGTCTGTGTGTGTGTGTGTGTGTGTGTGTGTGTGTGTGTGTGTGTGTGTGTGTGTGTGTGTGTGTGTGTGTGTAAATAAAACCTCAAAGAGTGTGTGTGTCAGCTACTTGGGCAGGGACACAAAGCACTGGTTGGACAGAGAGGGTACTGGAGGCCTTGGCTTGGTCACTCAGCAGAGATCTCAACTCTATAGCTTGGCCAGTGGGGAGTCTTATTGGGGATCTGGAGAAGGAGACAGAAACCAGTCCCAGACTGACTGTGGTGTCTGTGTGCTCTTAAGGGAAATTGCACTTGATGCAGAGAGCTGCATCTGGAAATACTGCGTGTATCTGTCATCCTCCCAGTGTGTACATCCCCCACTGTTGCCAATGGTGAGGATTGAGGCTCCTTGATTACTGGGCCAGTGGTGGGGCATCACAGTCACTTATTTGCCACCTGCCCTCAGTGCATATCGCTTGTCATTGTATTACTGTACACTGGCATTGGGCTACATCAAATTTTCATGCTATCTGTCAGAGCATGTCACCTAGTTTCTATGCTGTTCACCTATGTGACCCAGCAACCATTTACACCAGGTATCAATTTAGTAGGTAGCTTATGGAAGGCGTACACTGTTAGAACTCATATGTAGTGCAGCAGGAAGACAGAGATTTTTCTCCACTTGCTACATCTGATAAACCAAGAGTACCTGGTAGATGACTCATATGATGATCCCCAGTATAAGGTGGATGTCCGGTACTTGCTTGCCTGGACAGTGTGTGATGCCACAGTCATCACTCCCATCTAGTAAGCAGTGCCAGCATCATTACAGAGACCTGATGAACCACCACCCCAACCTTCTCTGCCAATGGGCAGAACAGGTTGGGGACTGAGTACTACAGTAAGTATCACTCCCTGAATATTGGTTTTACAAAATTAGGCCTTATTGTACACCTGAAAGCAGTTAGTGATGTCTGGTAGTATGATGTGCTCATTTGTTTTTTCCATTTTGTGTTTTTCAGCACCTGATGAAACCTGCCTGCCAGAGGAGGCAAACAAGATTATCTACATATTTTGGTATGTATATTGTATTGCTATCTTACTTCTATATCTCTGTTTCACCTGCATAGCTTAACTCTACCTACCTTTTCAGTGATCCTAAATAATGTAATCATTACACATAGCTTTGTTTTATGTCTCTGCTCTTCTAACTACTGCATGTTAGCCCTGACAGTACCATTAAATTGCAGAATGTACTGATATGAGATGTGACAATGCAATTAAGGAGGCAGATCTCTGCTGGAATCGTTTTGCAGCAGTTTATATCATTCAGTGCCTTGCAGCTATATGATTGCTATGCAGTTACTGTGCAGTGACTTGTCTGGCTATTGTGTTATACTGCATTAATGCCCATTCTGCAGCCCATCTCTGTGCAATGTACACCTGACATATCATGGGTGTGCAATTGTCAGACCATTGTGTTTCAATGCACTTGATTTTATGTATATCAGAATGCAGTATCACTGCAGGGATTATGCATCCTTTGCATATTCCAGATGGTATTCTGAAGCATTTAATATGTGGTATGGTGCCACCCTGTACCATGCATTTATCATTTGTCACACTGTCAAACTGCCTATGATACCTGTCAATTAAACTGTTACCTCCACAGAGCTGTGCAGTTCATTTGTATATTGTTGTTATTTTTGCCTAGCTTCCTTGTCTGTCACACATATAACAGCCATATACTGTGCCACTATAATAGACAGCAGTGACAGGGTACCTCT